>NW_028317975.1:6005000-6107500 GCF_062004578.1 Staurois parvus
TGCCTCCCCCCCCCCCCCAAAAAAAAAAACAAGTAGGGAGAAAAAAAAAGATTCTTCATAAATTTAGGACAAAAGGTATTCTGCTCTTTGTTAAAAAAAATCCCAATAAGTTTATATTAATTGGTTGGCATGAAAATTATAGCGTGGAATAAACAATGGCATAGATGCTGGAATCTTTTTCTTACCCTGAGTGTTGTTTTTCCTGTTTGGGGGGTAAAAAAAAAAAAAATGGTGTTGTGTTTCCCTTAATACCCCAATCAGACCTTCATCCAGGCCTGCAGGCCGGGTGGTCAAGAAAGGGAGGGCAATGATCATGTGTCCCCATCCCTCCTCTGCCATAATGGATTACATAGTTTTCAACATTATGGGATTACCATGAGGGGCAAGATCCTTTCCACCACCTCCCTGTACCCCAAAATGTTCGGTGTGGGTAATAGTGAGTCATGCCTTCCAACTTTCTGAGATGGTGAAAAGGAACACCCTTCAGTACAATGTGTGTAGGCAAAGGGAACCCATCCTCCTTCCTTCCATGCTCTCTGTTACATGGACCATGAAGAATTATGAACCAAAAATGACTTGGCGTGTCCCAGAGATGCTTTTTCATCATCATATTTCTCTTGTAGTGGACTTTTAAATAACAATGCGATAATAAAACGTTTTATGTGAAGGTTTTAGTGTAGTGTGTCACTCTTGGTAGTTAAGTATTCCACTTGCTATAGACCCCCACACTTGTCCAAAAAAGGAGACAACTTCGAAAAGTGGGATAGTCCCTCCAAATGAGGGACAATTGGGAGGTAAGGGTAAATGTTGGCGTTGCACCCTCACCCATGGACGTGGTGGGATCTCTGTCGTGTACGCGCTCATCAATGCCTGGGATGAGGCGGTGCCGCATTCATGTGAGAGCCAACATTGAGACAAAACCTCAGCTTAGATACAGCTGTATGACCTACGGAGTCTCTCTGTAAAACATGTTGTCCCGTGTCACTACACACCCTTCAATCCAAATGTTGCATTTAGAACGGACTCCGCTGAGCCTACTCCCCCTCCACCAGAACAAGATCCCACTGCCACCTCACTCTGAGTGACAGAATGGGGTTACTAGCATGGACCTCAGGTGTGCTCACAACTAACTCTTTTTTCTCCCGTACCATGTGGTTGGATACATGGGGTCTGTGCACTTCAGGTTGGACCCCAGATACTTTAGGGAAACCAACTGCTAAGGAGGGAGGTGGGCTACCAACCCCTCCCGTTACTGGAACACCTGTCACCCAAGCTTGGTACTGCTCCCAAGTTCATGGTTACTCATGGTCTTTGCTCCCCTCTGTCTCTCTCTTGCTGAGTTAACCCCTTGTGACCAGCTTACTCTTCTACCCCAGATTTGTGCTTTAACAGGCCCTGTTCTTCCATATGCCATGTACCATCTTGAACCCCTTTCAAGTATCTTTAGACCAGGCTCAAGAACAGTTCAAGGAACTTTACTAAGAACTTCTGCAAGGTCACAAGATAAATTTCAAAGCTCAATCCTCCTCACTATCTACTGCATGGCTGCCTAGGCATACCTGTACAGATATGTTGGCTTTCAGCTCTCCAGACAGGACTTATCTGATCCCCAGGCCGAGACCCTGGGGATCAGACAAGTCCTGTCTGGAGAGCTGAAAGCCAACATGTTTTGGGGGCTCAGCACTTATCAGGGCTAAATTAACAAATAATATAGGCACCGGGATTGGAAAAGCCTAGCAATTACCATTTTCAGAGCAAGAATTTCATGTCAATGGGTCACGTGATGCTAGTCTCCGCCTTCGGGTGGATTTGATACGGCCCACTGTCATCATTTACTAGTCTATATAGGGAGAAGTGCAGACTCTTGAAGTGTTGGCTCTGAGGAAGAGGTTGTGTCCTTGAAATGCGTTAGCCAGTTGGTCATCCAGGGTTCCATCGTATGGACTCAGATGCTGTTTGGATCAAACATCTTGTTCAGTCTGACATGCCTGTGTTTTTATGTCCATATGTTACTTTGTTCTTTCAATAAATATTTTTAAACAATAATGCACTAGGTCGGTGTGCCCTCTTTTTTGTTTCTCAATTTGCATTTAGTGAATTTGGACCACCCCAGTCTGTAGAGGGCAGCAAGCGGTGCATATTCCAGAACATTCCTATTGGTTCCACTGAGTCCATTCCCAGCGCAGGAGAAAAGTGTTTGTTGTGTTGGATATACCTGTACAGGCATGAGTTCATAAAAGGTAGCATCCATTGCTGGCGGTTCTTCAGGTAGGTGCATGTTGATTGCATAGGCTACATCCTGCTGGTACGGACCTTGAATCTAGCTCCCGTGTGGTCCTTTACAGAACTTTGGGTTCTGGGCCTCCCTGGAATCCAGCTTTTTCCTATCATAAGAAGGAGGGCAGACCCAGAATAAGCCCGGGAAACTGGCAGGCCTAGCATTAACCCTTTCCCCCACCTGAGCAGCACAAATACCCCTAACTTGCACAACCACATTGTAGGTACCGGCCTACAGGAAGACCTATGGTTGAATCTGGAAGCCCCTTTGTAATGGAACCGTCCCCAGACTGCACTTGGGAACTTCTGATAGGATACCACTTCCCCATCCGAACACCGACAACAGACACCACAGTAGACCATACAGGACTAGATGACACCAGTCTGGAAGTAAACCAGGAAATAGACTACTTTATTTGAACACAGATACAAAATATATACATTGAAGGGAACAACCCCCCCCCTCCCTGCATAATTACACAGGGCGGGGCAATCTACATTTAGAAATGAGAGACACCAACAGACAGTCCCATCAGGAGGGAGGGCTGCTGGAGACACCCCCACCAAGCCATTACACATAAAGACATACATCCCATAATAGTTTGCTCCCAAGCAAGACATGCAATAGAACAATGGGATGCAACCACATAACATCAAACAATCAACAACCCCCCACCCCAATATTAGGACAGATAAGCCTGTACCTCTAACAGGCACAGGGTGACTTACACATAAGAGGGATATGGGGAGCTGAGACAGGAGTCTCCCCACCTCTCCAAAGTGAGCTGTGTTCCATGGGCCCCCCACCCAAAGTGACTCCCCGTCACACCCTTTTATAATGGGGGGGTGACCAGATGACGGACCCCTTCCAGTGTAATGAATTCAGGGGTTCAGACAGCCCCTTATCCATTCCTACATTAGTTAAAAGTAAACAAAAACACTCACACTGAAATAAAATACATTTATTAAATAAAACATACTTAACGGCTTCTTAAATGAAGGTTTATTATTCTTCCAAGATGTAAATCCAGCATCAATAGCGGCACCCAGCAAGGTAATCCACGTCAATGACACCGTCCAGCTAGGTAATCCATGCCAATCACAAAAACCTGCTGCCACAGGTCGTTCTGAATCCAGTCAATGACATCACTCAGGTTTCCTGGTAAAATGTAACCATTTGAGCTCCAGAAAAGTTTTACCCCCTTCATGGCCAGGGCATTTTTTGTTATTCAGCACTGAGCTACTTAAACTGGCAATTACGCGGTCATGCAACACTGTACCCAAATTAAATGTATATATTTTTTTTTTCACACAAATAGAGCATTCTTTCCACTCACTTGTCAAAAAATAAAAGTCAGCAGCTACAAAAACTGTAGCTGCTGACTTTCACCCCCTTCCAGTCCGGACACTTTCACCCCTTTCCAGTCCGGACACTTTCACCCCTTCCAGTCCGGACACTTTCACCCCTTCCAGTCCGGACACTTTCCCCCCCTTCCAGTCCGGACACTTTCACCCCCTTCCAGTCCGGACACTTACACCCCCTTCCAGTCTGGACACTTTCACCCCCTTCCAGTCCGGACACTTTCACCCCTTCCAGTCCGGACACTTTCACCCCTTCCAGTCTGGACACTTTCACCCCCTTCCAGTCCGGACACTTTCACCCCTTCCAGTCCGGACACTTTCACCCCCTTCCAGTCCGGACACTTTCACCCCCTTCCAGTCTGGACACTTTCACCCCCTTCCTGTCCAGGCCAATTTTCAGCTTTCAGTGCTATCACACTTTGAATGACAATTGCGCGGTCATGCAACACTGTACCCATATGAATTTTGTAGCATTTTTTCGAGACAGATAAAGCTTTATTTTGATGGTATTTATTCACCGCTGGAATTTTAAATTTTTTTTTGCTATGTAAATGAAAGTCCAAAAATTTAGAAAAAAAGTGTTTTTTATTATAAAATTTTGCAAATAAATAGTATTCCATCATAAATCTCAGCCAAAATGTATTCCGTTATATTTTTAGTAAAAAGAAAAAAACCTAAATTAGTTTATAACCAAAAATTATAATTTTTAAACTTTTTTTTACATGTTTATTTTTTTATATTATTTATGGGGTTTTTTTTTTTAAATACTGTCACCCTAGCAGTACAGTGTCACCATTTGTTTTTTACATTGATTGCTTATACACCATAAAAGATGTAAAAGCAATCATTTCTCTTTCTCTCTGTCTGCATTCTTGCAGTCATTGAGCAATACTGTGTGAGCTGTGATTGGTCACAGCTTGTCACATGGTACAAGGCTGTTGTGAATGGCCCTGTACCATGTGACCTTGGTGATAATTCACAGATTTCACACGTAGTAAGCAATGATTTTAGAAGTGACATCTTGCTTACTACTCTGCATATGATCACTGATTGGCCAATAAGTGATCACATGATCAGGACATCACACAGAGGTCCCATCAGACGATCGGTGTTTCACTGTGTCCTGAGGACACAATGGGCACTGGATCGCGGTGCTGCACGCTCCCAGGGAGCACGCACAAGCAGGGTGCGGGGAGGCCGCTTATAAACGGCCACCCAATCCTGCACTGCCACTGTCCGGTCGTTTATATACAACGGCCGGACGGGAGGTGGTTAAAAAACAGCCACTTACCTGTACCTTGGTCCCATGGTGTGTCCCCCACAGTCCATTTCACCGGCCGTCCTGTATTCCTGGAGGCCTGTATCTTCAGTGTGGGCACCCGGCTGTGAAAACTTGCGGCTTCACAGCCGGTTACCCACTGCGCATGCGCGAGTAGCGCTGCGCTTCATGAATGGTCCTGTAGTCTTCTGGGACCTGTCACGTGTCCCAAAAGACTACAGGACGGGAGGGAGGGAGGACACCTTGCCTAGGCAATCGGACCGGTAATGGGAGCGGGTACCTGTCAAATTCGGGTATACGCTCCCCCCCACCCCCCAAAGGTGCCAATCCTTAATGGGAAGCGGGCGGAGCAGTCCTTAAAGCGGAACTTCCCCTTTTGGGTGGAGCTCCGCTTTAATCACCACTGGGGCTTTACATTTTTTTTTATTATGTAAATGAAAAAACAATCAAAACTTAAAAAAATATATATATTTTTTACTTTCTGCTATAAAACATATCCAACAAAAAATGTAAAAAAATTGAATTTCTTCATAAATTTAGGCCAAAATGTATTCTGCTACATGTCTTAGGTAAGAAAAAAAAATTCAGTAAGTGTATATTGATTGGTTTGTGTGAAAGTTGGAATGTCTACAAACTATGGTATATATACTGGAATTCTTATTTAGTGATCAGTGACCTATTGTGGGACTGTGCAGCGGCCAATCTGATGCTAGCTGAAGCTGGGTGGGGACTGATTACCTGACACTGCTGATACACTGTGCTAATGACACTGGCTGGGAAGAGGTTAACACCTAGAGGCAATGAAAGGGTTAACTGTGTGCCTAACAAGGTGTAATGTGTGTAAGGTATGCTGCTTTTACTAAGAGATGCGACTGCTTTTTTCTCCCTGCTTTGCAGGGCATAAAAACAGTCCCTGTACAGAGTCCTGTGTTGTTAGATTCACTGTGATTAGATTCACTGTGATTCACTAAGCCAATCAACATGTCCTGGTCAGGGGTGAACCAACCATTCAAGCACTCCGGCACTGCCGAGGGCCCGGGGTCAGTAGGGAGCCCCATGAGATGCCCCTGGTACCTTTCATTTTTTTTTTCATAGGCCTATTTTGGGTGTGGGCAAGGACACGGGGCCCCATTTTCCCCTATTCCCCGGGGGCCCCATGGGTTGTCAGTCTGCCCCTGGTCCTGGTCATAAATCATTGGCCGGACCTGCTGACCGACTTGTGCTGTAGTGAATGACAGCACAGATAGGGCGACAGGTGCGTGCACGCATCCTATCCAGAAATGCTAGATCACGTAGAAGTAGGTGATCCAGTGCAGAGAGGCAGCCCTGGCGCAGTAAAAGTACATAGGGCCTTCTGCAAGTGGTTTTCAACTACCACGGTCTGGAATCTGTCATTTAGCAGTGGGAGCGCAGTGTGTACAACCCACCCAAATTTTCTCTCCATGAACTTGACAATGGAGTTCAGATTGGGGTTCAGTGTTGTTGACAGTTTCCGGCCTGTTTTTCTGATCTGCCATTGAATGAGGCACAAATGGGTTTGAGCAAAACTAGACATGAACCACAATCAGGGGCGGACTGACCATTCTGGCTCTTGGGCACTCAGGCAGAGCCAGAATGGTCAGTCCGCCCCTGGTTGTGGTTCATGTCTAGTTTTGCTCAAACCCAATTGATCTGCCATTGAATGAGGCACAAATGAGTTTGAGCAAAACCGGGGTCAGTAGGGGGCCCCATGAGATACTCCTGGTACCTTTCATAGGCTGTTTTGGGCGTGGGTGAGGATACAGGGGCCCCATGATCCCCTATTGCCCAGGGGTCCCATGAGTTGCCAGTCTGCCCCTGACCACAACCCTTCCTTGTTGTATTGATATACGGCTGTAACGTTGCAAAGAGTGGACTTAGCCTTTAATCTCATCAGCCCCCCAGCAATGATAAATAAAGAAAAGAAAACTAGTATAGGGAACGTAAGAGCTAAAAATATATGGGACCCTACTGGGAACTCAATACATTTGTTTTATTAGTTATTTAGAATCTGCACAAAAAAGACCAACTGCTCCTTGCAATAGCAATTTTAATGAATCAGTAATATTGATTGACATATTGATCAGAGAAATCTGACCTTTTTTCTGCGTTGGTACTTCAGAAGATATAGGATATTCAGACGTTCTTGCAAAGACTGGGCCATGATTGTAAAATAAAGAAAGAAAACAGCCCATTTAGGGCAAGGTGACAAAATCCCTGTAGAACTCCATCCCAATCCAAAATCCCCGTAGAGCCCCAACACAACCAATACCCCAAATCTCTGCAAAACCATAACCCATACCCAAAATCCCTGTAGAACCTCAATCCAACTCATACCCCAAATCCTTGTAGAACCTCAATCCAACCCATACCCAAAATCCTTGTAGAACCCAAACCCAACAAATACTCAAAATCCCTGTAGAACCTTAACCCAACCAATACCCCATATCCCTGTAGAACCTCAATCCAACCCATACCCAAAATCTCTGTAGAACCTCAATACAACCCATACCCAAAATCCTTGTAGAACCCAAACCCAACCAATACTCAAAATCCCTGTAGAAACCCAACCCAACCAATACCAATAATCCCGGTAGAGCCTCTGTGAGGGACCGCCGAGCGGCACCACTAGCACTCCACCGGTCAGGCGTGCCCAGAGCGCGGAATCTAAGCCCCAGGGTACTTGTTCACCAGGGCCCCTGATGGTGGGGATGGACTTGTAGTACCCTGAGACCAGGTCGCCTCTACTGAGCACACCTGTCAGTGGTAGGGGTGTCCGCCAGGGGTTCCAACCAGGGAGAGCCAAATGTGAGGAGGTCGGGTGACCCTGATGGGATGGATGGATGGATGGCTGAGCAAGTGCGTAGTCAGACAGGCCGAGTCGGTAATGTAGAGGACGGTAAGGTACAAGGGAGCAGGCAGAGAATCGTCGGGTCACACGCCAGGTCAGCAACAGGAGGTCAGATCTACAGAGGGGCATCCAGGGAGAGAGGTCAGGCAAGCAAGGGTCTGGGCAGGAGAAATCAGCAAGGTCAAGAGCAATCCGGGTCAATAACTTACAGGATACAGGTTCACAGGATCAGGAATGCAGGTAAGACCAGAAGGCAACGAAATGACAGCTCAGGGATCTTTAAATATCCCGCCCTGCGCTGCCATTGGTGCCCAGCAGGCGGCCGCGGCTTCTACTGCGCATGCGCGAACTCGAACGCCGCGGCCGGCCCGGACCTAGTGCCCGTGTACTGGGAGGAGCAGTGCGCCTGCGCCGGGACCATCGAGGGACGGATCGCGGGGATCCCTGACATTGCCCCCCCCTACGGGCAACCTCCGGATGCCCACCCGATCTCTCCACCACGGGTGATCACAAAGAAACCTCCGGACAAGCCTAGGTGCATGGACATTATGGGCTGGTTCCCACGAATTGTCCTCAGGGCCGTAGCCCTTCCACTTGATGAGAAATTGGGTCTGGCCCCCCCTTCGACGGCACTTCAAGATTGCCTCCACCTCGAATTCCTCTTCCTCTTCAACTGTTACAGCCTCCGGGGGCCTGGATTCCCGTTCCGGGAAGGCATCAGGGACTACCGGTTTCAACAGGGACACGTGGAAGACAGGGTGGATCTTGAGTGTGTCAGGGAGAACAAGTTCATAGGCCACCTCATTGACCATCCGTTTGATGCAAAAAGGGCCTATGAATTTAGGTCCCAACTTCTTTGACGGGCAAAGCATCCTCAAGTTTGACGTAGCCAGCCAAACCTTCTCTCCGGGCTGCAACACCAGGTTCCCTCTTCGCTTCCTATTGAAAGCCCTCTTGTAGTCTTCTTGGGCTTGACGGATGGCTTCCTGTAATTTCTTATTGTTGGAGGTGAAGAAGGTCAGTGCATCCTGCGTCGCTGGAATCGGGCATTCCGGGACCAAGTCCGGGAGGAAGACCGGATGAAACCCATAGTTGGCGAAGAACGGGGACTGCCCAGTTGCTGAATGGCAAGCGTTGTTGTACGCGAATTCTGCCAAAGGGAGGAGTGGCGCCCAGTCGTCCTGAGAGAATGATGTGTAGCATCGCAGGTATTGCTCCAGGGTCTGATTGGTCCTCTCGGTCTGGCCATTGGTCTGAGGGTGAAATGCCGAGGAAAGAGACAGCTTGATATCCAGGGCTTTGCACAGCGCCCTCCAAAACCGCGAGGTAAACTGCACCCCTCGGTCCGAGACGATGTCTTCGGGAACCCCATGCAGTCTAACGATCTCTCGAATAAAGACTTGTGCCGTCTCGGCTGCAGATGGAGTCTTCCGTAAAGGGATGAAATGGGCCATCTTGGATAAGCGGTCCACAACCACGAGAATTGCTTTGTGGTCCAGCGAAGGAGGGAGCTCGACTATGAAGTCCATGGAGATTCTCTGCCAGGGCCGTTCAGGGATGGGCAATGGACGTAGCAGGCCCCATGCCTTGTTCCTTGAAGGCTTGTTCCGCTGGCAGATGGCACAGGAGCCCACGTAGATCTTACAATCCTTGGCCATGTCCGGCCACCAGAAGGAACGCCGGAGAAGTTCCAGGGTCTTGACCGGTCCAAAATGTCCTGCCAGTGGGTGGTCATGGCAATGTCCCAAGACTAAGGTTCGGGCATCCTCTGGCACCACAATCCGGTCCTCCCTCCATAGGAGTCCCTCCTTGTTCTGGAGGGGGGCCCCATCGGAGGTAGACATTGCTGTGGACGCCCTCAGGATCTCGGAGCGAAGGTTTGTCTGAAGGGCCAAGAAATTCCCTGCCGGAAGAATAGTGTCGGGCACTGGGATCTCCTTGGTGTCCTCATACATGCGCGACAATGCGTCAGGCTTCGTGTTTTTCGAGCCGGGCCTGTATGTGATGTGGAACTGGAACCTCGAGAAAAACAATGCCCATCTTGCTTGTCGTGGGCGTAGACGTTTGGCCGTCCTCAGATATTCCAGGTTCTTGTGGTCCGTGAATATCAGGATGGGATGGGAGGCACCTTCCAGCAGGTACCTCCATTCCTCTAAAGCGGTTTTGATAGCCAGTAGCTCGCGATCCCCAATGTCGTAGTTCCTCTCCGCCGGGGTAAGTTTCCGTGAAAAGAATGCTACTGGGTGAAGTAATTCCTTGGCGCCCTTCCGCTGGGAAAGGATGGAGCCAACCGCGTTTTCAGATGCATCTACTTCTAAGATGTAGGGCAGGGAGGCGTCGGGATGACCCAGAATGGGTGCCGAGGTAAATAACCTTTTTAGTGCCTCAAAGGCTTCCTGTGCCTCGGGCGTCCATCTGAATCGCATCCCAAGCTTAGTTAATTGAGTGATAGGGGAGACCAGACCCGAGAAGTTCTTGATGAACTTCCGGTAGAAATTTGCGAACCCAATAAAACGTTGGACACTTTTCCTGTCCGTGGGTTCAGGCCAATCTAGGATCGCTGAGACCTTCTGAGGGTCCATTGCGACCCCCGTGGTGGAGATAATCAGACCCAGGAATGTAACGCTAGCCTGTTCAAAGCAGCATTTCTCTGCTTTAGCGTACAACCCGTGCTGCCGCAACCGCCCCAACACCTTTGTTACATGTACCCTGTGCTCCCCCAGGGAGGATGAGAAAATCAAAATGTCGTCTAAGTAGACGATGACAAAGATGTCCAGGAAGTCCCTAAAGATGTCTTTTACAAAGTGCTGGAAGGTGTCTGGCGCATTGCATAACCCGAAAGGCATGACCAGGTATTCAAAATGGCCGAATCGGGTGCGGAAGGCCGTCTTCCACTCATCCCCCTCCCTTATGCGAACCAAATTGTAGGCTCCCCTTAAGTCCAACTTGGTAAATACTACCGCAGCCTTTAAGCTCTGGAACAATTCAGGTACTAGAGGTAATGGGTAACGATTTTTAATGGTGACCCTATTCAGCTCCCGATAGTCAATGCATGGCCTCAAAGTCTTGTCCTTCTTTTCTACAAAGAAGATCCCTGCACCTGCTGGGGAAGTGGAGGGACGGATGAATCCCTTACGGAGGCTATCCTCAATATAGTCCTTCAGGGCCCCTAATTCCAGCTCAGAAAGGGGAAAAATTCGTCCGAACGGGATTTCAGAACCGGGCAACAGATCAATCGGACAGTCATATGGGCGGTGGGGGGGTAGAGCATCTGCTCCCCGTTCACTGAACACGTCAAGGAACTTGTGATAGGCTGCAGGAACCACTTGTTTCAGGCTGTCATCCCCTTCAGAGCACAGAAGAACCTGGGGGACCCCCGGGCCCGAAGTTCGACACAGTTCCCGACAATATGGGGAAGGGAACGAGACAACCCCAGTTTCCCAGTCAATTTGGGGGTTATGGGCCCGCAACCAAGGGAGCCCCAGAATGACTGGGAAAAGGGGTGATGCAATAGCATCCAGGCGGAGGAGTTCCCGGTGCTGACCGGCAATGGAAGTCATAATGGAAGGGGTGTCCTGGTTGACTACTCCTAACTTTATCCGGGAACCATCAGCTAAAAAGATATGAAACCCCTTCTCCTTTGGGCGGAGGGGAATACCCTGCTGGTGAGCAAAATTGATATCCACAAAACAGCTGCATGCCCCCGAATCAACTATGGCCGACACCTCCACGGTCCTTTCGGAAAGCTGAAAGGAGAGGGGAACAACTAAGTACTGGGACGGGGTCATATCGCCAACAGATAAAGAAGATGAAGTGAACTTACTCAGTTTCTGCGGACAGGAACGCACCATGTGACCAGCTTCGCCGCAGTACAGGCACAGATTCTGGGAGCGTCTGCGCTGGCGTTCCTCAGGCAATAGTTTAGGCCGAGCCAGGCCTAGCTGCATGGGTTCGGGGGCATCTTCAGCCGGCAGGTTCTGGATGCTTGGCCTAGTATGTTGACCGGATCCCTGAAATGACCCCCAGGGATTTCCGCGACCCTGACCAGACCTCTCCAATCTGCGCTCCCGTAGCCTACGGTCAATTTTAATAGTGAGTGCAATCAAGTCCTCTAATATCTCGGGCACCTCTACCCGGGCGAGCTCGTCTTTCAGAGCCTCAGATAGGCCCATACGAAACTGGTGTAAAAGGGCGAACTCGTTCCAACGAGTGTCACCCATCCAGCGCCTAAAGTCAGAGGCGTATTCCTCAGCCGTCCGCCGACCTTGTCGGAGTGCGTATAACGTGGCCTCGGCCGAGGCCGCCCGTTGTGGGTCATCATATAAGATGGCCATAGCGTTAAAGAAGCTGTCGACCGAAACCAGGTGAGGGTCATTGTTTCCCCTTAGTCGGTGGGCCCAGTCTTGGGGTTCACCCTGCAGCAGGGAGACAACAAACCCCACTTTCACTGACTCTGTCAAAAAGGTCCGTGGCTGTAGTTCAAAAAAGAGCAGACAAGAGTCACGAAATGACCGAAAACGTGTGCGATCCCCATGGAAGCGCTCGGGTAAGGGTACTCGGGGTTCCGCCATAGGGAGTGATGTGGGAGGCCCAGGAGCCGGCTCGTGGGCTGCTGCGACTGGAGGTGCAGGAGCCGGGGCCTGTGAAACAGGAACAGATATGGTGCAGGCCTGAAACCGATTCTCGATCTGCAGACATCTGTCCTGTAATGTGTTTACAGCTTGCGTCAGGGTAGACAGGTGCCTGCACACCTCGTCCAACGGGGTGAGTCCTCCTCGAGGCTCAGTCATGGCCTTCTGGTACTGTGAGGGACCGCCGAGCGGCACCACTAGCACTCCACCGGTCAGGCGTGCCCAGAGCGCGGAATCTAAGCCCCAGGGTACTTGTTCACCAGGGCCCCTGATGGTGGGGATGGACTTGTAGTACCCTGAGACCAGGTCGCCTCTACTGAGCACACCTGTCAGTGGTAGGGGTGTCCGCCAGGGGTTCCAACCAGGGAGAGCCAAATGTGAGGAGGTCGGGTGACCCTGATGGGATGGATGGATGGATGGCTGAGCAAGTGCGTAGTCAGACAGGCCGAGTCGGTAATGTAGAGGACGGTAAGGTACAAGGGAGCAGGCAGAGAATCGTCGGGTCACACGCCAGGTCAGCAACAGGAGGTCAGATCTACAGAGGGGCATCCAGGGAGAGAGGTCAGGCAAGCAAGGGTCTGGGCAGGAGAAATCAGCAAGGTCAAGAGCAATCCGGGTCAATAACTTACAGGATACAGGTTCACAGGATCAGGAATGCAGGTAAGACCAGAAGGCAACGAAATGACAGCTCAGGGATCTTTAAATATCCCGCCCTGCGCTGCCATTGGTGCCCAGCGGGCAGCCGCGGCTTCTACTGCGCATGCGCGAACTCGAACGCCGCGGCCGGCCCGGACCTAGTGCCCGTGTACTGGGAGGAGCAGTGCGCCTGCGCCGGGACCATCGAGGGACGGATCGCGGGGATCCCTGACAGCCTCAATCCAACCCATACACAAAACCCCAGTAAAACCTCAATCCAACCCATACCCAAAATCTCTGTAGAACCTAAATCCAACCCATACCCAAAATCCCTGTAGAAACTAAATCAAACCCATACCCAAATTCCCTGTAGAACCCAAACCCAACCAATACCCCGAATCCCTGTAAAACCCAAACTCAACCAATACAAAAAATCCCTGTAGAACCTCAATCCAACACATGCCCAAAATCCCTTTAGAACCCCAATCCAACCAATACCCAAAATCCCAGTAGAACCCCAACACAACCAATACCCAAAATCCCTGCAGAACCCCAACCTATACCCCAAATCTCTGTAGAACCTCAATCCAACCCATACCCAAAACTCCTTGTAGAACCCTGAATCGACCCAACCAAAATCCCTGTAGAACCCCAACCCAACTAATACCCAAAATCCCTGAAGAACCTCAATCCAACCCATACCCAAAATCTCTATAGCTCCTCAATCCAACCCATACCCAAAATCCCTGTAGAACCCCAACACAACCCAATCAATGGTACTCTGTTGCTCCATCAGATATGGGTATGGAGGAGCATGTGACCAGTATGCAGTGCTCGGGCCTTAGTAGCCAACCAACAGGCCTAAACACTGTCACATGAGAAAAGGGTGGACTTCACCAACTTTGTGTAAACTCCAACATCATCCAACACAGAGATTACACCGATCTTGGACAGTGGTAAAACGGAGCAGTGGGGGAGCGTAACAAAGGTGAATAAAATTGGGTCAATGGCCAAAGCGACGGTCTCTTTAGGAAAGGAGTCATTTTTCTTCTGGCCTATAAAATATGTATTCACGTCAGCTAACAGAAATGTTATGTTAAAACTTGCAAATGGATAAAATGGCTGCGTGAAACTTACTGTATCTTGCTTTTGGACATCCCTTAAAAAAACAAAAACCAGGAAGTTTGAAAATCGATCGAACAGTTATATTAATTGTGTGCTCTGTAGTGGAACATCTTGGAGCTTACGTGATCATAACTCATGTTGTAATTGATCCTTTACCGGCTATTGACCGGTATAAATTGCCGCACAGCGTGAAACGTTCCGTGTTCCTCTACCTCAGTTCTGGAGAGGTTATACGGAACATTAATTTCTTGACCATGATACATTAGCATCCTACCTGTATCCATCATTGACATTCATGCTATGTGTGCATTTTATTTCTTGGCTCGGAAGAAAACACATGGAACGTGGATCACCCGGGTTGTTCTTCAAAAATTATAAAAGGAACCACGCTTTAATTAAATGTATTCTTTTACCTGGAAATAAAAATGCATCTTATTAGCTTTGTAATAATAATAATATGTTTCAAGGGAGATGTATGAGAAAGGACCCCTTGAAGGGAATTTTGGTGCATTATGGGTTATTACATCTGAAACCCCTGAAGGGGGATGCCGAGGGGTGAGGAAGGACCCCTTGAAGGGAATTTTGATGCATTATGGGTTATTACATCTGAAACCCCTGAAGGGGGATGCCAAGGGGTGAGGAAGGACCCCTTGAAGGGGATTTTGATGCATTATGGGTTATTACATCTGAAACCCCTGAAGGGGGACGCCGAGGGGTGAGTAAGGACCCCTTGAAGGGAATTTTGATGCATTATGGGTTATTACATCTGAAACCCCTGAAGGGGGGCGCCGAGGGGTGAGGAAGGACCCCTTGAAGGGAATTTTGGTGCATTATGGGTTATTACATCTGAAACCCCTGAAGGGGGATGCCGAGGGGTGAGGAAGGACCCCTTGAAGGGAATTTTGATGCATTATGGGTTATTACATCTGAAACCCCTGAAGGGGGACGCCGAGGGGTGAGGAAGGACCCCTTGAAGGGAATTTTGGTGCATTATGGGTTATTACATCTGAAACCCCTGAAGGGGGACGCCGAGGGGTGAGTAAGGACCCCTCGAAGGGAATTTTGATGCATTATGGGTTATTACATCTGAAACCCCTGAAGGGGGACGCCGAGGGGTGAGGAAGGACCCCTTGAAGGGAATTTTGATGCATTATGGGTTATTACATCTGAAACCCCTGAAGGGGGACGCCGAGGGGTGAGGAAGGACCCCTTGAAGGGAATTTTGGTGCATTATGGGTTATTACATCTGAAACCCCTGAAGGGGGACGCCAAGGGGTGAGGAAGGACCCCTTGAAGGGAATTTTGATGCATTATGGGTTATTACATCTGAAACCCCTGAAGGGGGACGCCAAGGGGTGAGGAAGGACCCCTTGAAGGGAATTTTGATGCATTATGGGTTATTACATCTGAAACCCCTGAAGGGGGACGCCAAGGGGTGAGGAAGGACCCCCTGAAGGGAATTTTGATGCATTATGGGTTATTACATCTGAAACCCCTGAAGGGGGACGCCAAGGGGTGAGGAAGGACCCCCTGAAGGGAATTTTGATGCATTATGGGTTATGACATCTGAAACCCCTGAAGGGGGACGCCAAGGGGTGAGGAAGGACCCCTTGAAGGGAATTTTGGTGCATTATGGGTTATGACATCTGAAACCCCTGAAGGGGGACGCCGAGGGGTGAGGAAGGACCCCTTGAAGGGAATTTTGGTGCATTATGGGTTATTACATCTGAAACCCCTGAAGGGGGACGCCGAGGGGTGAGGAAGGACCCCTTGAAGGGAATTTTGATGCATTATGGGTTATTACATCTGAAACCCCTGAAGGGGGACGCCGAGGGGTGAGGAAGGACCCCTTGAAGGGAATTTTGATGCATTATGGGTTATTACATCTGAAACCCCTGAAGGGGGACGCCGAGGGGTGAGGAAGGACCCCTTGAAGGGAATTGTGATGCATTATGGGTTATTACATCTGAAACCCCTGAAGGGGGACGCCAAGGGGTGAGGAAGGACCCCTTGAAGGGAATTTTGATGCATTATGGGTTATTACATCTGAAACCCCTGAAGGGGGACGCCAAGGGGTGAGGAAGGACCCCCTGAAGGGAATTTTGATGCATTATGGGTTATTACATCTGAAACCCCTGAAGGGGGACGCCAAGGGGTGAGGAAGGACCCCCCGAAGGGAATTTTGATGCATTATGGGTTATGACATCTGAAACCCCTGAAGGGGGACGCCAAAGGGTGAGGAAGGACCCCTTGAAGGGAATTTTGGTGCATTATGGGTTATGACATCTGAAACCCCTGAAGGGGGACGCCAAGGGGTGAGGAAGGACCCCTTGAAGGGAATTTTGGTGCATTATGGGTTATTACATCTGAAACCCCTGAAGGGGGACGCCAAGGGGTGAGGAAGGACCCCTTGAAGGGAATTTTGATGCATTATGGGTTATTACATCTGAAACCCCTGAAGGGGGACGCCAAGGGGTGAGGAAGGACCCCTTGAAGGGGATTTTGGTGCATTATGAGTTATTACTCATAATGCGCCACAATTCCCTTCAAGGGATCCTTCCTCACCCCTTGGTGTCCCCCTTCAGGGGCTTCAGATGTCTGGAGGCGGGGCAGGGTTTGTGATCATATGATCATGATTGGCTGTCATAGTGCCGCTTTTCCTCACCTTAGCCACGCCCCACCACTGCTCCATCCTACCACTGTCCTAGACCTCTGCAAGCTCTGTTTAGGATGGTGTTGGAGCTTACACAGAGTTGGTGTTATCCCCCCTTTCCTCATTTGACAGTGTTTAGGGCTGTTGATTGGCCAACAAGGCCCCAGCACTCCATACCCACATCTGATGGATCGGCAGGGGAGGTAGAAATAACTTGGTTGGGGTTTTATAGGGATTCTGTTGGCCCGGGCCCTGGAAGCTAGTGGAGATATCTGTAGAAGCGGCATTGGGGGACCATCAGGTCCAGCGAAACCTTCTCTTCTGGCCTAAATATTGCCTGAACTGTTAGAAGCATTGTCTTCCATTTTAATATATTTTTTTTTATTGAATGTGTATTAACCACTTGACGACCGGGCTATAGCTGAATGACGGCTACAGGGCGGTCATCTAATTCTGGGAAGGTGTCGTATGACGTCCTCCAGAACCGCGCCCCCTGAGGCACACACCTGGCGAGCCCTGTGAGCGCTGTGTTCTTTGGACACAGCTGATCACATGACATGGTAAGGGGCCAATCACAGGCCCTTTTACCACGTGATCAACTGTATCCAAAGACACAGTTGATCACAATGAGAAGAGAAGAGAGCCAGTGATCTGCAACTGTATTCACACATCAGAGGACATCAGTGCAGCCCCAACAGTGTCCATTAGTGCTGCCAGTCAGTGTCTATCAGTGCCACCAGTCAGTACCGCCTATCAGTGCCCATCAGTGCCGCATATGAGTACAGCCTCATCAGTGCCTCCTCGCCAGTGTCTATCAGTGCCACCAGTCAGTGCCGTCTATTAATGCCCATCAGTACCGCCTATCAGTGCCCATCAGTGCTGCATATGAGTACAGCCTCATCAGTTCCTCCTCGTCAGTGTCTATCAGTGCCCATCAGTCAGTGCCCATCAGTGCCACCAGTCAGTGCCGTCTATTAATGCCCATCAGTACCGCCTATCAGTGCCGCATATGAGTACAGCCTCATCAGTGCCTCCTCGTCAGTGCCTATCAGTGCAGCCTCATCAGTGCCGCCTCATCAGGCCCAAAACACAACATACCCACTCCCACCAGTCCCACCAGAGTGGTATGCAATATTTTATTGTTGACCATAGCTTTTAAAGTAATTGTAAATCCTTCCATATACCCAGTGAATTTATTGGCCTCAGGTGGTACACAGGGATGAAACAAATCCTCCTACATAAGTTGTACCTTTTTATCTGCAACACCTCTATAGTGTCCTATTACACACATTTTACACAGCATCACTATGCTTCAGAAGAGCATCTGTTGTCACACATTACACAGCGTAGAGATGAGTGTAATCTGAGACCTGAGTTGAAGCAACGTAAACACCCCCTTCTACATAGTCGCGTAGGGAAACATGCACAGCTGAGGCTGTTAATCACAGGCTGTGCTACTTTTGTCCATCCTCTAGCATCACCAGTTAGAAGTGAAAAGAGACAGCAAACAGAATTCACACTAGTTGCTTTGGATTGAAGTATGTACACATGATAGAATGATATGCTTTTCTCATTTTTCACTTCAGAGGTTCACAACCACTTTAACCGCATGCCGCCCAGCCACTGTACATATACGGCGGCAGGGCGGCACTCGCAGGCAAAACCACGTTTTAAAACGTGTGTTTTGTAAACAAATAGGGGGGGCGCACGAGGCGCGCCGCTGCCCTATTTGTCCTGCGGATCACCGCCGCAGATGTCAGTCGCCAGGTCACAGCCGCTCCTTAGCGGCTATGTCCCGGTGATCGGCGGCAAACAGTGACAGAGAGCACAGCTGCAGTAGCTGTGCTGTCTGTCACTTCCCTGTCAGCTCAAGGATGAGCTGATCGAGAAAGAACAGTTTCTCTTTCTCGATCAGCCTTGTCCCGCCCAGTACACACCCCGCCCCCTAGTAAAACACTCCCCCTCACTCCTATAACCCTTCCCTGCAAAATAAAGTTAACCCCTTCCTCCCCAGTGCCATTAGTACAGTGTCAGTGTTTTTTTTTTGCACTGATCACTGTATTAGTGTTTTTGGGGATGTCAGTGACCCCAAGTCAGTACCCCCCAATGTCAGAATGTCCACTGCAGTCCCACCATAAATCGCTGGTCGCTGCCATAAGTCACTGATTGCCGCCATAATTCGCTGATCGCCGCCATTATCAGTATAAAAAAACCCCCTAAAAATCCCAGTATCTTTCCCGCCATTTGTAAACGCTATAACTTTCACGTAAACCAATTAATTTACACGTATTGGGTTTTTTTTTAGCAAAGACATGTCGCAGAATACATTTTGGCAGAAATGTATGACTAAATTTGATTTTTGCATTTTTTTTTACTGGACATGTTTTATAGCAAAAAGTCCAAAATATTGTTTTTTTTTTCCTCAAAATTGTCAGCCTTTTTTTTTATAGCGCAAAAAATAAAAACTGCACAGGCAATCAAATACTACCAAAAGAAAGCTCAATTTGTGGGGAAAAAAAGGATGTAAATTTCATTCATGTACCGTATTGCATGACCGCGCAATTGTCCGTTAAACTAGCGCAGCGCTGTATAGCAGAAAAATGGCGTAAATTGCAGTATCTATACCATAGTTTGTAGACGCTATAACTTCCACACAAAGCAATCAATATACACTTATTGGGATATTTTTTACCAAAAACATGGAGCAGAATACATTTTGGCCTAAATTTATAACCAACTTTGAGTTTACTATATATTTTTTATAGCTGAAAATAAAAAATATTGTTTTTCTTCAAAATTTTGGCCTTTTTTTGTTTATAGCGTGAAAAATAAAAAGCGCACAGGTGATCAAATTACACCGAAAGAAAGCTCTATTTGTGTGAAAAAAAGCACGTAAATTTTGTTTGGGTGCAGCATTGCATGACCGCGCAATTATCAGTTGAATTAGTGCAGCGCCGAGTAGCAAAAAGAGGCGTGGTCATTAAGGGGGGTAAATCCTCAGGAGGGCAAGTGGTTAATATGTTTTGGTGTACATATGCTAGATAATTGGTTGTAGAGGCTGAAGATTGTTTATCGTCATGAATTCTATGCATGAAGGTAAAAAATGGTCTTCTTGCTGCCAAATTGATTTTGGTAGCAATAGTCCATATTTCTAATTGATGATACAGAATCATTATGTTTATGGCATCTGCATTGTAAAGAGCTAAAACATACATTATATTGCCAAAAGTATTGGTCGGCCGGCCTTTCCACGCACCTGAACTTTAATGGCCTCCCAGTCTTAGTCCGTAGGGTTCAATATTGAGTTGGCCCCGCCCTTTCCACGCACATGAACTTTAATGGCCTCCCAGTCTTAGTCCGTAGGGTTCAATATTGAGTTGGCCCCGCCCTTTCCACGCACATGAACTTTAATGGCCTCCCAGTCTTAGTCCGTAGGGTTCAATATTGAGTTGGCCCCGCCCTTTCCACGCACATGAACTTTAATGGCCTCCCAGTCTTAGTCCGTAGGGTTCAATATTGAGTTGGCCCCGCCCTTTCCTCCCACACATAACCTTTAATGGCCCCCCAGTCTTAGTCCGTAGGGTTCAATATTGAGTTGGCCCCGCCCTTTCCACGCACATGAACTTTAATGGCCTCCCAGTCTTAGTCCGTAGGGTTCAATATTGAGTTGGCCCCGCCCTTTCCACGCACATGAACTTTAATGGCCTCCCAGTCTTAGTCCGTAGGGTTCAATATTGAGTTGGCCCCGCCCTTTCCACGCACATGAACTTTAATGGCCTCCCAGTCTTAGTCCGTAGGGTTCAATATTGAGTTGGCCCCGCCCTTTGCAGCTATAACAGCTTCAACTCTTCTGGGAAGGCCGTCCACAAGGTTTAGGAGGGTGTCTATGGGAAGGTTGGACCATTCTTCCAGAAGCACATTTGTCAGGTCAGGCACTGATGTCGGGGGAGGGGGCCTGGCTCGCAGTCTCAGCTCTAATTCATCCCAAAGGTGTTCTATGGGGTTGAGGTCAGGACTCTGTGCAGGCCAGTCAAGTTCCTCCACCCCAAACTGGCTCCTCCATGTCTTTATGGACCTTGCTTTGTGCACTGGTGTGCAGTCATGTTGGAACAGGAAGGGGCCATCCCCAAACTCTTCCCACAAAGTTGGGAGCATGAAACTGTCCAACATGTCTTGGTATGCTCATGCCGTAAGAGTTCCCTTCACTGGAACTAAGGGGCCAAGCCCAACCCCTGAAAAACAACCCCATACCATAATCCCCCCTCCACCAAACTCTACACTTGACACAATGCAGTCAGGCAAGTACTGTTCTCCTGGCAACCGCCAAACCCAAACGCATCCATCGGATTGCCAGACAGAGAAGCGTGATTGGTCACTCCTCTGCTCTAGAGTCCAGTGGCGGCGTGCTTTACACCACGGCATCCGATGCTTTGCATTGCACTTGGTGATGGAAGGTTTGGATGCAGCTGCTCGGCCATGGAAACCCATTCCATGAAGCTCTCTACGCACTGTTGTTGGGCTCATCTGAAGGCCACACCAAGTTTGGAGGTCTTTAGCTATTGACTCTGCAGACAGTTGGCGACTTCTGCGCACTGTGTGCTTCAGCATGCGCTGACCCCGTCCTGTCATGTGACGTGGCCTACCACTTGGTGGCTGAGTTGCTGTTGTTCCCAGTTGCTTCCACTTTGTTATAATCCCACTAACAGTTGAGCGTGGAATATTTAGTAGCCAGGAAATGTCACAGATGGACTTATTGCACAGGTGGCCACCTATCACGGGACCACGCTTGGAGTCACTGAGCTCCTGAGAGCGACCCATTCTTTCACCAATGTTTGTACAAGCAGTCTGCATGCCTAGGGGCTTGATTGTATACACCTGTGTCCATGGAGGGGATTGGAACACCTGAATCACATGATTGGGAGGGCAGGGCCAATACTTTGGGCAATATAGTGTATTGCAGACCATAGACAGGTCAAAAACCTACCCGTTTAAAAAAAAAAACGAAAAATCGGTCGTTCAATAGGCTGACGTTACCACCAGCGGTTAAGAAAAAAAAAAAAAACAGCGGTTGCAACAATATATCCATTTATATCCATTTCGGATACAGATGTTTTTATTTGGATACAAATGGATACATTGTTGCAACCGCAAGACTTTTTCATGTCAAATATAATAGCGGACTGGAATTCTTCTGCTTCCTTCCTTCCTTTTTCCTTCTTCTTCCTTCCTTATTTTTTCCTTCTTTTTTTCCTGCTTCTTTTTTTCCTTCTTCCTTTTTCCTTCTTCTTTTTTTCCTTTTCCTTTTTTCTTCTTTTTTTCCTTTTTTCCTGCTTCCTTCTTCCTTTTTTCCTTCTTTTTTTCCTTTTTTCCTGCTTCCTTCTTCCTTTTTTCCTTCTTTTTTTCCTTTTTTCCTTCTTCCTTCTTCCTTTTTTCCTACTTTTTTTCCTTTTTTCCTTCTTCCTTCTTTCCTTCTTCCTTTTTTCCTTCTTCCTTTTGCCTTTTTTCCTTCTTCCTTTTTTCCTTCTTCCTTCTTCCTTTTTTCCTACTTTTTTTCCTTTTTTCCTTCTTCCTTCTTTCCTTCTTCCTTTTTTCCTTCTTCCTTCTTCTTCTGATTTTTTATCGGTAAAACGACCAGCCGATTTGCCTATCACTGCGGGAAAATCGGCCCATTTTTTTTCCCCCAATGTTACTGGTAAAAAAAATGTGCCAAAACCCCGAAAAACGGCCGACCAATTAACCCACTAACGGTGCGAAAATCGGCCTTTTTTTTTTCCAACCCGTCTATGGCCTGCACAAGTCAGGTCAGTCTAAAGAAATAATTTAAAAGATACACGAAATAGCAATGATTGATAAAATTGGAAACTTTGGAACTGAATTGTCGGGGGAATAAACATTTCTGTACGCATCTATGAAAGAAATGACATTGTATTCGGTGTGCAGGGAGATAATTACAGATGGACATCGATGTGCTAATGTTAAAATGAGAAAGTGAGTTCCTTTCCCCGTCATGTGATGCTGCGGAATGATTAATAGTTCGGGGAAAAAAGGCAAGTGTTTGAGTCGGTAAGAGGATTACATATGAAGAGATCATGCAAATCCGGTTACATCTGATCTCTGCCAAAGATGATTAGTTATTTTGAATAATCAGTTTTCATCTTTTGAAGTGGGTTTATGAGTTGTTATTCTTACACAATATCTTCATCAGCAAAACATCCTTCTGGTTGATTTCTGAACTGTTCCGGGAAAATAGACCACTTTTTTTTTTTATGCAGATGAATATATAAGGTGTAACAATTTTATTCCCTGAATAAAAAAAAAAAAAGTTTGCCTACCTATACAGTTGCAAGAAAAAGTATGTGAACCCCTTGGGATTATGTGGAGTTTTGCATGAATTGGGCATAAAATGTGCTCTGAACGTCATCTAAGTCACAACAATAGAAGAACACAGTCTGCTGAACATAATACTACACAAACATTAGATGTTGCCATGATTTAATTGCACATAACATGTAAACATTCACAGTGCAGGGAGGAAAAAGTATGTGAGGCCCTAGCTTAATGACTTCTCCCAGAGCTAATTGGAGCCAGGAGTGAGCCAACCTTGACTCCAATCAGTGTGATGATATTGGATGTGTTGCTGACAGCTGTCCTGCCCTTAAAAAACACACACCTGTTTTGGGTTTACTGGTTTCAAGAAGCACTGTCTGATGTGAACCATGCCTCGCAGAAAAGAGCTCTCAGAAGACCTACGATCAAGAATTGTTGACTTGCATGAAGCTGGAAAGGGTTACAAAAGTATCTCCTTGAGCCTTGATGTTCATGTGTCCACGGTAAGACTGACTGTCTACAAATGGAGAAAGTTTAGCACTGTTGCTACTCTCCCTAGGCGTGGTCGTCCTGTAAAAATGACTGCAAGAGCACAGCGCAGAATGCTGCATGAGGTAAAGAAGAATCCCAGAGTGTCAGCTAAAGACCTACAGAAATCTCTGGCACATGCTAACATTTTTGTTGACACATCTACAATAAGGAAAACATTAAACAAGAATGGAGTACATGGGAGGACACCACGGAGGAAGCCATTGCTGTCCAAAAAGAATATTGCAGCACGTTTGAAGTTTGCAAAAGAGCACCTGGATGTTCCACAGCACTACTGGCAGAATATACTGTGGACAGATGAAACCAAGATTGAGTTGTTTGGGAAGAACACACAACACTATGTGTGGAGAAAAAAAGGCACAGCACACCAACATCAAAACCTCATCCCCACTGTGAAACATGGCGGAGGGAGCATCATGGTGTGGGGCTGCTTTGCTGCCTCAGGACCTGGACGGATTGTTGTCATTGATGGGAAAATGAATTCCAGAGTTTATCAAGACATTTTGCAGGAAAACGTACGACCATCTGTCCGCCAACTGAAGCTCCGCAGAGGATGGGTGATGCAACAGGACAATGACCCAAAGCGTACAAGTAATTCAACAAAACAATGGCTGCAACAGCACAGAATACGCCTTCTGGAGTGGCCCAGTCAGAGTCCTGACCTCAACCCCATTGAAATGCTGTGGCATGACCTTAAGAGAGCGATTCACACCAGACATCCCAAGAATATTGCTACACTGAAACAGTTTTGTGAAGAGGAGTGGTCCAAAATGACTCCAGATCGTTGTGCAGGTCTGATCTGCAACTACAGGAAACGTTTGGTTGAGGTTCTTGCTGCCAAAGGAGGGTCAACCAGTTATTAAGTCCAAAGGTTCACATACTTTTTCCTCCCTGCGCTGTGAATGTTTACATGTTATGTGCAATTAAACCATGGCAACATCTAATGTTTGTGTAGTATTATGTTCAGCAGACTGTGTTCTATTGTTGTGACTTAGATGACGTTCAGAGCACATTTTATGCCCAATTCATGCAAAACTCCACGTAATCCCAAGGGGTTCACATACTTTTTCTTGCCACTGTATGCTAGCTAAATGTCATCAAATCTGCATCCTTTTAACCCCTTGGCGCCGGCGCCTCCCGGCCCTTTAAGGGTTTCAGAAGCTGGGAGATGGGGCGGAGTTTAGGGTCATGTGATCGCCGTGGCACACCGTCACAAGATCGGGAAAGGTCCCAAACGAAAGAGGAGATCGGACCTTTCCGTGAGTGCACGCTCTCAGCACATATGTTCTTTTTTAATAGAACGCAAATGTCCGGCCGCTCGGCGTCTAGGCCCAGACGCCAGGAGGCTGTAGATTTGCGTTCGGCCGGCGTCAAGAGGTTAAGAAACGGCCAAAAGTGGCAGGGTGCTAAGTTAGGGGAATAATGTGGTTGGTCAGGTTTCAGAATGGATTTCTGAAGTTGCAGACTCATCCTGTGCAGGAGCATTGTCGTGGTGGAGAATCCACTTGTCAGCCCAGAGTTTCAGTCTTTTCCTCCAAACAGATTCCCACAACCTTTTCATCTTACATATTTTCATCCATCCTTTGCGTTTTTGGTTGCTTACTTCTTGCATCATTGTGGACATCTTCTTACCTCTCCTTAAACCTCCTGCGACATTCAGAAACATGTGATTTCTTCATGGAATGTTCTCCATAAGCCGGTTGTAACAGAGCTAATGGTCTCTCCCACTTCTGCCAATTTTCACATAAAATTTGATGTCAATGGTCCCTCTTGGAGCACCATTTTTATCTCTGATAAAAGGTACTATTCTCCCCACTGACACCAACAGTGGGGCATAATTTCTGCCACTGACACCAATGATGGGCCATTATTCCTCCCACTGATACCAATGAGGGGCACTATTCCCCCCTCTTACAGCTACAATGAAACACTATTCCTCCCACTGACACCAACATTGGGCACTATTCCTCCCACTGATACCAACATGGGCACTATTCCTCCCACTGACACCAATGATGGGGCACTATTCCTTCCACTGACACCAATGATGGGGCACTATTCCTCCCACTGACACCAATGATGGGGCACTATTCCTTCCACTGACACCAATGATGGGGCACTATTCCTTCCACTGATACCAATGATGGGGCACTATTCCTCCCACTGACACCAATGATGGGACACTATTCCTTCCATTGATACCAATGATGGGGCACTATTCCTCCCACTGACACCAATGATGGGGCACTATTCCTCCCATTGATACCAATGATGGAGCACTATTCCTCCCACTGACACCAATGATGGGGCACTATTCCTCCCATTGATACCAATGATGGGGCACTATTCCTCCCACTGACACCAATGATGGGGCACTATTCCTCCCATTGATACCAATGATGGAGCACTATTCCTCCCATTGATACCAATGATGGAGCACTATTCCTCCCACTGACACCAATGATGGGGCACTATTCCTCCCATTGATACCAATGATGGGGCACTATTCCTCCCACTGATAACAATGATGGGACACTATTCCTCCTACTGACACCAATGATGGGGCACTATTCCTCCCACTGATACCAATGATGGGGCACTATTCCTCCCACTGATACCAATGATGGGGCACTATTCCTCCAACTGACTCCAATGATGGGGCACTATTCCTCCCACTGATACCAATGATGGGGCATTATTCCTTCCACTGACACCAATGATAGGGCACTATTCCTCCCACTGATACCAATGATGGGGCACTATTCCTCCAACTGACTCCAATGATGGGGCATTATTCCTTCCACTGACACCAATGATAGGGCACTATCTCTACCACTGACACCAATGATGGGGTACTTTTCCTCCAGCAAAATGCGTTTATGTGAATGGCTCACGTGCAGGGGCATTGTCGTGGTGGAGAATCCACTTGTCAGGCCACAGTTCTGGTCTTTTCTTCTGAACAGATTCTCGTAACGTTTTTCATTTTTCACATTTGCATCCGTCCTTTGCATTTTTGGCTGCCCACTTCTTATGTTATCATGGGCATCTTCCCGCCCCTCCTTATACCGCCTATGCCATTCAACAACACTTGGTTTCTTCATGGAATGTTCATCATAAGCCTGTTGTAACAGAGATGAAGTCTCACTCCCACTTTTGCCAATTTTCACACAAAATTTGATGTCAATCAGCTACTCCAGATTCATTTTCTGCCAAGAGAGCAACACACATACGTGTTATTTCTTCTACTACTCCATAAACACCGAGTCCACTGGTCTGCCACCCAGGAGAGTGCGAGTTAGAACATGTCAGAACACACCCCATGGGAATGGCCGTGTGAACCCCCACTATAGAGCTACACTATGGGCTCTCCCATCTAACAGACTCCAGATCTCTCCATAAAGAGGACCTGTCATGGCCCTTGTTATCACATGTTGTTCATCCCTTGTGATAGCAATAAAGGTAATAAAAGAAGGGACAGTGTAAAAATAAAAAATATAGATTAAAATAAATATTAATAAAAAAATTAGCCCTCATCAAAAATGCTTGTGCACATAGACAAAAGCATACGTACATAAAAAACAAAGGATTTCCCAGCATACTTACCAGCCAGACAGGATATAGTGAATGCGGGGTCCGGGGAGAGTGGATATAGTGAATGCAGGGTCCGGAGAGAGTGGATATAGTGAATGCGGGGTCCGGGGAGAGCGGATATAGTGAATGCGGGGTCCGGGGAGAGCGGATATAGTGAATGCAGAGTCCGGGGAGAGTGGATATAGTGAATGCGGGGTCCGGGGAGAGTGGATATAGTGAATGCAGAGTCCGGGGAGAGCGGATATAGTGAATGCGGGGTCCGGGGAGAGTGGATATAGTGAATGCGGGGTCTGGGGAGAGCGGATATATTGAATGCGGGGTCCGGGGAGTGCAGATATAGTGAATGCGGGGTCCGGGGAGAGCGGATATATTGAATGCGGGGTCCGGGGAGTGCAGATATAGTGAATGCAGGGTCCGGGGAGACCAGATATAGTGAATGCAGGGTCTGGGGAGAGCGGATATAGTGAATGTGGGTTCCAGGGAGAGCAGATATAGTGAATGCGGGGTCCGGGGAGAGCAGATATAGCGAATGCGGGGTCCGGGGAGAGTGAATATAGTGAATGCAGGGTCCAGGGAGACCAGATATCCGCTCTCCCCGGGGTCCGGGGAGAGCGGATATAGTGAATGTGGGTTCCAGGGAGAGCGGATATAGTGAATGCGGGGTCTCGGGAGAGTGGATATAGTGAATGCGGGGTCCGGGGAGAGCGGATATAGTGAATGCGGGGTCCGGGGAGAGCGGATATAGTGAATGCAGGGTCCGGGGAGAGCGGATATAGTGAATGCAGGGTCCGGGGAGAGCAGATATAGTGAATGCGGGGTCCGGGGAGAGTGAATATAGTGAATGCAGGGTCCAGGGAGACTAGATATAGTGAATGCGGGGTCCGGGGAGAGCGGATATAGTGAATGCAGGGTCCGGGGAGACCGGATATAGTGAATGCAGGGTCCGGGGAGACCGGATATAGTGAATGCAGGGTCCGGGGAGAGCGGATATAGTGAATGCAGGGCCCGGGGAGAGCGGATATAGTGAATGCAGGGTCTGGCAATATCGGATATATTGAATGCAGGGTCCGGGGACAGCGGATATAGTGAATGCAGGGTCCGGGGAGACCGGATATAGTGAATGCAGGGTCCGGGGAGACCGGATATAGTGAATGCAGGGTCCGGGGAGAGCAGATATAGTGAATGCAGGGTCCGGGGAGAGCAGATATAGTGAATGCGGGGTCCGGGGAGACCGGATATAGTGAATGCAGGGTCCGGGGAGAGCGGATATAGTGAATGCAGGGCCCGGGGAGAGCGGATATAGTGAATGCAGGGTCCGGGGAGAGCGGATATAGTGAATGCAGGGTCCGGGGAGAGCAGATATAGTGAATGCAGGGTCCGGGGAGAGCGGATATAGTGAATGCAGGGTCCGGGGAGAGCAGATATAGTGAATGCAGGGTCCGGGGAAAGCGGATATAGTAAATTCAGAGTCTGGGGAGACCAGATATAGTGAATGCAGGGTTTGGGGAGAGTGGATATAGTGAATGCTGGATCCGGGGAGAGCAGATATAGTGAATGCGGGGTCCGGGGAGAGCAGATATAGTGAATGCGGGGTCCAGGGAGAGCTGCAACAGTGAATGCAGGGTCTGGCAATATCGGATATATTGAATGCAGGGTCCGGGGAGAGCGGATATAGTGAATTCAGAGTCTGGGGAGACCGGATATAGTGAATGCGGGGTCCGGGGAGAGCGGATATAGTGAATGCAGGGTCCGGGGAGAGCGGATATAGTGAATGCGGGGTCCGGGGAGAGCAGATATAGTGAATGCGGGGTCCGGAGAGAGCGGATATAGTGAATGCGGGGTCCGGGGAGAGCGGATATAGTGAATGCGGGGTCCGGGGAGAGCGGATATAGTGAATGCGGGGTCCGGGGAGAGCGGATATAGTGAATGCGGGGTCCGGGGAGACCGCATATAGTGAATGCGGGGTCTGGGGAGAGCGAATATAGTGAATGCGGGGTCCGGGGAGAGCGGATATAGTGAATGCAGGGTCCGGGGAGAGCGGATATAGTGAATGCGGGGTCCGGGGAGAGCGGATATAGTGAATGCAGGGTCTGGGGAGAGTGGATATAGTGAATGCAGGGTCCCGGGAGACCGGATATAGTGAATGTGGGGTCCGGGGAGAACAGATATTGTGAATGCAGGGTCCGGGTTTACTAAAAGAAAAATTTTATATATATATATATATGTAAAAAACATTTTGGGGTTCTTAGTAGTTTTCTGATTTTTACTTTTATGTGAGAATTGTCCGAATAGGCTTGGGGAGCAAATGGTTAAATTAACATTTTTTTTTTTCTTACATTCCATTTAAATTAAAAGGAAATTTGTTACTTTGTTTAAAATTCTCAACACCCCAGAAGTTCCGACACATTTTGGAGTTTAGCTAGTTTTCTTTAAAACCTTTTTTCTCATTTTTCTAGGTCATGTTCTGTACGTGTTTGTTGTATTTTTTTATTTTTTTTAATGATGTTAGGTTAACACCCCCTAATTATATGGCTGTCTTTAGAAGTGAGAAAAAAAAAAGTCTTGCAGAATTTTCCAGGCAGCCCAGCTCAGCAACGCATTCCCGTCGAGCAGCAACCTAATTCTCTAAGCAAATAAGAAAACGAAGACGGCGCACTTACGGAATCGCGCCGGGAACGCTGCGGATTATCACTTTACAAGGTCATAAAATGTAAGACGTTTAATATGTTGGGGAGATTATTTAGACCGGTTTCAAAACCGCCTTTTAATACACAATAAACATTGGAGGTGTCATGACAGAATTCCCGTTGTAGGCTGAGCGCGGCGGTTAAAGGCGGTTTGTAAAGATCTTCCCGCTGCGCTTTTTTTTTACCCTAGCCAAATGAAATAAAAGACTAGCCAGCTTGTCACCGCATTCATATTTTAATAGGATTTGAGGGAGGCGAAAATAAGTTGTTACATGAATTGTGTGTTCCTGCGCCAAGTTAATGTTCGCAGAATCAATTAATCCCGGGCGCCATAATGAGCGGGAAAATGGGAACATTTTTGGCATTGATAATGTTTTTTTTTTTTCTGAATTGACTGAGATTTGAAGCTTTATGTCTGACTTTCAGTGAATTTACCGCATCGTGTCCTTTTTTTTTTTTTTAAATGTGATAATCCAGTTTTATTTAAAATACATTAGAGAGGGAGGATAACGCTTTATTCGGAGGCCAGCTGGCATTGGGTACGTTGGGGCTGTTTGAGGTGAACCGTTCAAAGCGCCGAAAATGGAACGCAAGCCAAAAACTTGAATTTTCATTTTGGTTTTGAGTAGGGAAAACGTAGAACTGCAAACTTGTATTCGTGTCTGCTGTGGAGATGAAGTTGTTCTCAAAAGTTTGCCTCCCCTGGCAGAAACGGTGACATTTTGGCATTGATATTGGAAATACGACGCATCGTGCCGAAAAAAACGTCTTTTATTGAAGGATAGTGATCATATGAAGCCATTTATTATCGCATTGGATCCTTTTTACATCCTAATGATACCAGAAATCACCCAAATGGTCCAGATCAGAAGTCTCCCCCTCTGGAACAGGTCTCTGCCACCCGGATCAGAAGTATCCGCCCCCGGATCAGAAGTCTCCGCCTCCGGATCAGAAGTCTCTGCCCCCGGATCAGAAGTCTCCGCCCCCGGATCAGAAGTCTCCGCCTCCGGATCAGAAGTCTCTGCCTCCGTATCAAAAGTATCCGCCCCCGGATCAGAAGTCTCTGTCCCCGGATCAGAAGTCTCCGCCCCCGGATCAGAAGTCTCCGCCCCCGGATCAGAAGTCTCCGCCCATTGGATCAGAAGTCTCCGCCTCCGGATCAGAAGTCTCCACCTCCGGATCAGAAGTCTCCGCCCCGGATCAGAAGTCTCTGCCCCCGGGTCAGAAGTCTCAGCCTCCGGATCAGAAGTCTCTGCCCCCAGATCAGAAGTATCCGCCCCCGGATCAGAAGTCTCCGCCCATTGGATCAGAAGTCTCCGCCTCCGGATCAGAAGTCTCTGCCCCCGGATCAGAAGTCTCTGCCCCCGGATCAGAAGTTTCCGCCTCCGGATCAGAAGTCTCCGCCTCCGGATCAGAAGTATCCGCCCCCGGATGAGAAGTCTCTGTCCCCGGATCAGAAGTCTCTGCCCCCCGGATAAGTTTTTTTTTAAATGTGATAATCCAGTTTTATTTAAAATACATTAGAGAGGGAGGATAACGCTTTATTCGGAGGCCAGCTGGCATTGGGTACGTTGGGGCTGTTTGAGGTGAACCGTTCAAAGCGCCGAAAATGGAACGCAAGCCAAAAACTTGAATTTTCATTTTGGTTTTGAGTAGGGAAAACGTAGAACTGCAAACTTGTATTCGTGTCTGCTGTGGAGATGAAGTTGTTCTCAAAAGTTTGCCTCCCCTGGCAGAAACGGTGACATTTTGGCATTGATATTGGAAATACGACGCATCGTGCCGAAAAAAACGTCTTTTATTGAAGGATAGTGATCATATGAAGCCATTTATTATCGCATTGGATCCTTTTTACATCCTAATGATACCAGAAATCACCCAAATGGTCCAGATCAGAAGTCTCCCCCTCTGGAACAGGTCTCTGCCACCCGGATCAGAAGTATCCGCCCCCGGATCAGAAGTCTCCGCCTCCGGATCAGAAGTCTCTGCCCCCGGATCAGAAGTCTCCGCCCCCGGATCAGAAGTCTCCGCCCCCGGATCAGAAGTCTCCGCCTCCGGATCAGAAGTCTCTGCCTCCGTATCAAAAGTATCCGCCCCCGGGTCAGAAGTCTCAGCCTCCGGATCAGAAGTCTCTGCCCCCAGATCAGAAGTATCCGCCCCCGGATCAGAAGTCTCCGCCCATTGGATCAGAAGTCTCCGCCTCCGGATCAGAAGTCTCTGCCCCCGGATCAGAAGTCTCTGCCCCCGGATCAGAAGTTTCCGCCTCCGGATCAGAAGTCTCCGCCTCCGGATCAGAAGTCTCCGCCTCCGGATCAGAAGTATCCGCCCCCGGATGAGAAGTCTCTGTCCCCGGATCAGAAGTCTCTGCCCCCCGGATAAGAAGTATCCGCCCCCGGATCAGTAGTTTCCCTCCCCTGGAATGTTTGGCCTTGGTACAGACACACAAGGTGAAATACAAAGGATAAAATGGCAATTCAGCCCGGGTTCACACTGATGCAGAATTTGCTGCGTTTTCTGTGTGAATTCCGCACTGCATCAGAATCGCGCCCCGTTCATGCAAACTGCTGCGGGTGTGTATGTTAAGTGAACAACACCCCGAAATCGGTCCGCAAAACGCGGTGCGATGTGCAGAATCAGATCACATAGGTGCAGGGGCGGACTGACAACTCATGGGGCAATAGGGGATCATTGGGGCCCCTGTGTTCTCGCCCACACTCAAACCACACCCAAAAAAGCCTATGAAAGGTACCTGGGCATGTCATGGGGCCCCCTATTGACCCCGGGTCTTTGGGCAGTGCCCGAGTTCCCAAATGCCCCTGTATAGGTGTGAATACCCATGCAATCTGATTATAGTACGGACCAAATAAAAGGGTCCTGCACCTTTTTTGGTGCGGATACTGTGTGACTGGGGCCAAAAAAAATCAAATTTCCTCAAAATTTAGGCCAAAATGTATTCTGCTCCATGTCTTTCCCAATACCTGTTAATGAATTGGTTTACGTGAAAGTTAGAACGTTTACAAATGGCGGTATAGATACTGGAATTTTTTTTTCTATTAGTAGTGGCGGCGATCATCGACTTATAGCGGGATTGCAGCAGACATTCTGACACTGGGGGGGGGAACTGACATTGTGTCACTGATATCCACAGTGACACCAATACACTGATCAGTGCTAAAAAAAAGTACTGACACTGTGCTAATGGCACTGGGCAGGAAGGAGTTAATGTGAGGGCGATCAAAGGGTTAACTGTGTGCTGGGAGTGTTTTACTAGGGGGATGGGGGTGTGTGCTTCACTGTACTCACACTGCTCTGGATGCCTGTGCTGTGCAGTGTGCCCGAGCTGACAGGGAGGAGGACTGTTAGTAAACCAAACAGTCCTCCTCCCCGTCGGAGATCCTTGGTAATCACCTGGCTCCGGCGGGTAATCATCGGCCGTGACCCGGTGATTGACAGCTGCAACCGAAAATGGTGGCACGGGTAGGGCTCGCTCGTGGCTCGCACGGTCCCCCTACCCGGAAATGCAAAATCACGTATATGTATACATGATTTTGCACACCCTTGCCGCCCTGTAGCAGTACATCTGCTATAGGGAGGCGGGAAAGCAGTTAATCAACTACAAGGTCACCCCAATCATCGTTGATCCATGATGGTACCAATCAGGTTATATGGTCATTTAGGAACGATAGGATTTCAATTGATATAATTGTTGAGGTGCAATTTCTTTATGTTGTAACTGTGGTACTTATGTAGTATCATGTTTTAGAAATTAAATCTATATAGTTCTCCCACACTCAGAATTTCAATCTCTAAATGCAGCCGCTAACACCTACTACATACCACAATGCACAATAGTTAGATATAATAATGTAGTTCCTTATATCAAAATCAACAAAAAATTTCACAGAAAGAGCATATAAATTCCAAAATATATATAGAATAGAATACACATGAAAATCATATAGAACAGTGGAACCCCCACTGGGGGCCTTTGCTTAACTGCTTCCCTTCAGTCCATTGCACATAGATGGACATAGATTGCCAATGCGGGATAACGTACCTGTATGTCAGCCCACAATAGCGGCTCCTGTGTGGCTCACAGAGCACGTACTCGGGAGCCAAGCGATCGCTATATCACAGCAGATCACATTACCCCTGCATGGTGTTTTACCATGTGACTGCTGTGACCAATCACAGCACTCACATTGTAAGCATTGCAAAGTAAAAGTGAAAATCGCTTCTCTCTGCTCTCAGAGAGAATTGATCCTTCCGCCTGTGAGTGTGCAACAGCGGGTCAGTCTGAATGTACACTCACAAACCGCAGTGCCAGCCAGCCCAGTGCCCCAGTTTAGTGCCCCAGTGTCCTTGATCACTGTCCCAGTATATCTATATTAATTAATGCAGCCAGCCATGTCCCCTGTCCCAGTGAGCACAAAAACACCCCCATATACCATACCAGAGTCCTGATCACCACCATACCCCATACCAGCATCTTGATCACACCATACCCCATACAAGCATCCTGATCACCGCCATACCCCATACCAGAGTCCTGATCACCGCCATACACCATACCAGTATCCTGATCACCACCATACCCCATACCAGCATCCTGATCACCACCATACCCCATACCAGAGTCCTGATCGCCACCATACCCCATACCAGTATCCTGATCACCACCATACCCCATACCAGCATCCTGATCACCACCATACCTCATACCAGAGTCCTGATCACCACCATACCCCATACCAGCATCCTGATCACCGCCATACCCCATACCAGAGTCCTGATCACCGCCATACACCATACCAGTATCCTGATCACCACCATACCCCATACCAGCATCCTGATCACCACCATACCCCATACCAGAGTCCTGATCGCCACCATACCCCATACCAGTATCCTGATCACCACCATACCCCATACCAGTATCCTGATCACCACCATACCTCATACCAGTATCCTGATCACCACCATACCCCATACCAGCATCCTGATCACCACCATACCCCATACCAGTATCCTGATCACCACCATACCCCATACCAGCATCCTGATCACCACCATACCCCATACCAGCATCCTGATTACCACCATACCAGCATTCTGATCAGTGCCATACCCCATACCAGAGTCCTGATCACCGCCATACCCCATACTAGTGTCCTGATCACCACCATACCCAATACCAGCATTCTGATCACCACCATACCCCATACCAGCATCCTGATCACCACCATACCCCATACCAGCATCCTGATCACCGCCATACCCCATACCAGCATCCTGATCACCGCCATACCCCATACCAGCATCCTGATCACCGCCATACCCCATACCAGCATCCTGATCATTGTCGTACCCCATTCCAGCATCCCGATCACTGCCATACCCCATGCCAGCGTCCTGATCACCGCCATACCAGCATTCTGATCACCGCCACACCCCATACCATTGTCCTGATCACTGCCATACCACATACCAGCATCCTGATCACCGCCATACCTCATACCAGCATCCTGATCACCACCATACCCCATACCAGCATCCTGATCACCACCATATCCCATACCAGCGTCCTGATCACGCCATATCCCATACCAGCGTCCTGATCACTGTCATAAGCCTTACCAGCATCCTGATCACGCCATATCCCATACCAGCGTCCTGATCACCTCCATATCCCATACCAGCATCCTGATCACGCCATATCCCATACCAGCGTCCTGATCACTGTCATAAGCCTTACCAGCATCCTGATCACCACCATACCCCATACTAGTGTCCTGATCACCGCCATACCAGCATCCTGATCACCACCATACCCCATACCAGCATCCTGATCACACCATACCCCATACCAGCATCCTGATCACCACCATACCCCATACCAGCATCCTGATCACCTCCATACCCCATACCAGCCTCCTGATCACCACCATACCCCATACCAGCATCCTGATCACCACCATACCCCATACCAGCATCCTGATCACCACCATACCTCAAGCTAACGGCCTGATCACCGCCATACGTCATACCAGCGTCTGGCATTTTAGGGTCTCAATTGATCAATTTTCAGATATTTATCCCATAGTTTGTAGACTCTTCAGCTTTTACACAGACTAAATAATATACACTGTTTTGGGTTATTGTTACCCCAAATATGTAGCAGAATACATTTTGGACTAAATTTCTGAAGAAAAATTATTTATTTGCAAAATTTTATAACAAAAACTAAGTAAATTTTTTTTTTTCAAAATTATCGGTATTTTTTTCATTTATATAGCAAAAAAATGAAAAACCCAGATCATATACCACCAAAATAAATCTCTATCTGTCTCAAAAAAGGATACAAATGTCATATGGGTACAGTGTTGCATGACTGAGTAATTGTCACTCAAAGTGTAAAAGCGCTGAAAGCCGAAACTTGGCCTGGACTGGAAGGGGGTGAAAGTGTCCGGACTGGAAGGGGGTGAAAGTGTCCGGACTGGAAGGGGGTGAAAGTGTCCAGACTGGAAGGGGTGGAAAGTGTCCGGACTGGAAGGGGGTGAAAGTGTCCGGACTTGAAGTGGTTAAAAAAAAATAATGTTTCTGGGTTTCAAGTAATTTTCTAGTTAAAAAAAATACAGATTTTTACATGTATGAGAGAAATGTTAGAAACGGCCTGGGGGTCAATTCATTTGTACTGGCTGCAGCTGTTCACACACACATTGTGCATGCCAACCAGTAGTAATGGGCTTGACGTCAAATTGGTAAGGCTGTTCTCCCGCCGCGCCCCACCATGCACTGCATTCTGACAATGCATTGTGATTTGCCAAAGCAATGCAGCTGACCACAGGTCAGCTGCAATGCTTTGGCCAATTACAGCACAACCAGCATGCCCCACTCAATGGCGTCACAAGGGGGCATGGTAACCTGGTGACGTTACTGGGTGGCCCCGCCCCTTAGATATTTAAGAACTGCCAGGCCGGTGGAGCAGTCAGACAGCCGGGAACCAGCGTTGAGCATTTTTTTCTTTCTTTTTATGGGTCGGCGGTGGTGGCGGGCATCATGGTTGACGTTGGATCTACTTCGGGGGACATTTTTGTTGTTGTTGTTGTTGTTGTTGTTGTTTTAATAAAAGACTTGTCAAGGACTATCTACTGTCATTTTTACACTACACTTCTTTTTTTGTGAATGAGTAGCGTTACCATGTGCCCATACTCATTCACATGGGGGGGGGCATGATCTGGGGGCCCCCTTATTAAAGGGGGCTTCTAAATTCCGATAAGCCGCCCACACGCAGACCCCTACAAAGACTGGCCATAGTTGTAGGGAAGAGGCCCTTGTCCCCATCAACATGGGGACAAGGTACTTTGGGGGGGGAGCCCCCCTGCCCCAAAGCACCCCCCATGTTGAGGTCATGTGGTTTGGTATGGTTCAGGAGGGGGGGGGTGAGGCGCTCACTTGTCCCTGCCCTTTCCTGACCTGCCAGGCTGCATGCTGAGATAAGGGTCTGGTATGGATTTTTGGGGGGAACCCCCACACCATTTAAAAAAAAATTTGGTTTGGAGGGTTCCCCTCAAAACCCATACCACGCTCAAAGGGCTTGGTATGGACGGGGGGGGAGACCCATGTTATTTTTTTGCTATTTTTTAATTGACGACAATATTTTTTTTTTTTGTTCAAGGAACCCCACTGACAGCTGATACATCACTGCACAGCTTTCACTACTAAAATACTTCATGACTTAATAAAATAACTCATTTTTTTAGCGAATGACAACTTTTTTTGAAAAATGCTGTGCGGTATCTTACCGCATACTCAGAAACCGCCTAGTGAATCGTCCCCGGGGGTTCAAAGCTTGTGGTCAAACTTTTGTTCAGTTCAAATGTTCGACCACTACCCATCAGTGACCACCCTAGAATAGCCATCTGAAAGAGGCCCTGGCGGTGCTTCCCAGCCTGTTACGGGTCCTCAGGACCAGGGCAGACTGACCATTTGGAAACTCGGGCACTGCCCGAGGGCCCGGGGTCAGTAGGGGGCCCCATGAGATGCCCCTGGTACCTTTTTCATAGGCTTTTTAGAGTTTGGGCAAGGACACAGGGGCCCCATGATCCCCTATTGCCCGGGGGCCCCATGAGTTGTCAGTCCGCCCCTGCTCAGGACTGTGTGGGGGGGGGGGGGAATAAATAAAAGCCAATTAGCATTGATAGATGATGTGTTATACTGCAAACACAGCTCCGCGGCTTTTTATAAAAAAAAAAAACAGTCATAACAAGGCGTCCGCTAATTGAATTTATCTGCATGTTATCACAGCTGTGTTAGAAGATTATTAATTCAAATTAATGAATATTGCATAAAATGTTTTAGTTCTGTAAAGCATTTGCGTCCTCTGGGGATTATCTGCTGAGAAACAGGTGAAGAGAACAGAAATTCAATCTTCTACTTAGGTGAACTTTTGCTCATCTTTTGGTATTTCTTCTTTCTTTTTATTTGTCTTTATGCAGCCAAAAAACAATTTGTGGACGATCAAGTCAAACGGGGACTTTTGAATTTGGATAACAGAAGAACAAATTTAAACAGGCAAACTGCATTTATTTTTCAACATCCTCCCCCGCTACATTTATACACATATCCCAGTGTTTAACTAATGCCTGGAAAGCACGGAAAGATTTGTCAGGACGCCTGAAGCCTCCTAGGACAGCCGGCTTCACCTCCTCATCATTGTGTTCACCGTTCCCACAAAAGAATAGGATAGAATAGGAAAAAAACCAAGAGAAGAGAATAAAATAGAAAGAATACAACTGTCTTCCAAAATGTTAATTTTGAAAAAAGAATAAATTCAAATTCGAATAGCATATATAAGAATAGAATAGAAAAGAAAAGCTTAGATAGAATGCAAAATAGAAAATACAGTAGAATAGAATAAAATAGAAAGAATATAACTGTCTTCTGAAATTCGAATTTCACAAAGAATAAATTCAAATTCAAATAGAATAGGTTAGAATAGAATAGAGAAAAAAAAAATAGAACAGAATAAAATAGAAAATAAAAAAACACTAGAATAAACTTAAAAAAAACCCCCAAAGGAGTAGAATAAAATAAAACATAACTGTCTTCTGAAATTCAAATTTCGAATAGAATAAATTCAAATTCAAATAGAATAAATTAGAATAGAAAAGAAAGGAGTAAAATAGAACAGAAAAAAACAGAATAGAAATGAAAAACAATAGAGTAGAATAAAACAGAATATAACTGTCTTCTGAAATTCAAATTTCAAAATAAAATAAAATTCAAATAGAATATACAGCATTGGAAAAGACTAGGAAAAAAAAATAGAATAAATAGAAAGAATATAAATGTGTTCTGAAATTTGGATTTCGAATAGAATAAATTTGAATTCAAATAGAATAAGTTAGAACAGAATAGAAAAGAAAAAATAAAATAAAATAGAAAATAAAAAACAATGGAATATAATTTAAAAAAAAAGTAGAATAAAACATAATATAATTGTCTTCCAAAATTCAAACTTCAAATAGAATTAATTCAAATAGAAAATAATAGAACAGAAAAAACAATAGAAAATAATAAAATAGAAAGAATATAACTTGAAATTTGAATTTCAAAAATAATAAATTCAAATTCAAATAGATTAGGTTAGAATAGAATAGAAAAGAAAAAAATAGAATAGAATCAAATAGAAGAGAAAAAAAAACACTAGAATAGAATAAAATAGAATATGACTGTCTTCCAAAATTTTAACAGAATAAATTCAAATAGAATAGAATAAAAAAGCCATAAAAATACATGCAAAGAAAAGAAAGGGACTTTTTAAGCCCCATCGATGAGAAAACATAAACACAATACATAAAACATAATTTAGATGTGGATGGTGATGACCAGGCTATATATCACCAAAGCGAATAACTCCAACGCGTTTCAATTCATTGAATTTATAATTTGAATATTCTTCAGGGGGAAAGGTGAGATGACATAAACAGTATTCTAAAAAATAATAAAGTAATTCAGTGAAGAGGAAACAAAATATTATTTTCTAGAATACTGTTTATGTCATCTCACCTTTCCCCCTGAAGAATATTCAAATTCATATCATATCATATCAAATCATATTTCAATGAATTGAAACGCGTTGGTGTTATTCGCTTTGGTGATATATAGCCTGACTATCGCCATTACATTGGTGATCAGTGGGAAGAATGTCCCTTACATTGGGGGGTCAGTGGGAAGAATGTCCCTTACATTGGGGGGTCAGTGGGAAGAATGTCCCTTACATTGGGGGGTCAGTGGGAAGAATGCCCCTTACATTGGTGGTCAGTGGGAAGAATGTCCCTTACATTGGTGATCAGTGGGAAGAATGTCCCTTACATTGGGGGTCAGTGGGAAGAATGTCCCTTACATTGGGGGTCAGTGGGAAGAATGTCCCTTACATTGGGCGTCAGTGGGAAGAATACCCCTTACATTGGTGATCAGTGGGAAGAATGTCCCTTACATTGGGGGTCAGTGGGAAGAATGTCCCTTACATTGGTGGTCAGTGGGAAGAATGTCCCTTACATTGGGGGTCAGTGGGAAGAATGCCCCTTACATTGGGGATCAGTGGGAAGAATGTCCCTTACATTGGTGATCAGTGGGAAGAATGTCCCTTACATTGGTGATCAGTAGGAAGAATGCCCCTTACATTGGTGGTCAGAGGGAAGAATGTCCCTTACATTGGTGGTCAGAGGGAAGAATGTCCCTTACATTGGTGATCAGTGGGAAGAATGTCCCTTACATTGGTGGTCAGAGGGAAGAATGTCCCTTACATTGGTGGTCAGTGGGAAGAATGTCCCTTACATTGGTGGTCAGTGGGAAGAATGTCCCTTACATTGGGGGTCAGTGGGAAGAATGCCCCTTACATTGGGGATCAGTGGGAAGAATGTCCCTTACATTGGTGGTCAGAGGGAAGAATGTCCCTTACATTGGTGGTCAGAGGGAAGAATGTCCCTTACATTGGTGATCAGTGGGAAGAATGTCCCTTACATTGGTGGTCAGAGGGAAGAATGTCCCTTACATTGGTGGTCAGTGAGAAGAATGTCCCTTACATTGGTGATCAGTGGGAAGAATGTTCCTTATATTGGTGGTTAGAAAGCTAAATGCCAGGGGGAAGAACACCCCCTTACAGACCCCCAAAGATCATTGGTGTCATGCAGCTGGCTTAGCCAAGTGTCTTTGATCCTGGAACTATACAGACACCATTAAATGGGACCTTTGGAGGAACCCCATGGTTTCATGGAACCCTGGTTCAGAACGTCTGCTCTAGTTCAGCAAGCCAACAATGAATACAGGAACTGGCATGACTGTATAAGCGATGTAATGTAGCCGAGCTTTGCTTCAAGGTTTATCCAAATTAGAATTTAATCCAAGGCAGTAATACATTGTATTATCACGTACCTATTGACAGTAATAACTGTTCATTAACCAGGTCTGTGATTAGTGGAGGAGGTGAGACACGCAATATATTCATGTTATGAAACCATGTACTTTCCTGCAGACTACGGCAGAAATATATCCGGTAATTACATGATTACCTATCTTAGTTTTCTTTTGTATTTTTAATCCACTTACAATTAGAACGTGAGCTAATCAGGAGTGTATAGTGACGTTCTATTTTAAAACTAAGCCAATTCATAAAAACCATTTGTAGCTGTCCTGAAAAGACAATTTTTCATGTAAATCAAAGCCTATTGCATGGATTCTTAGCTGATTGTAAAAACTGGTGGAAGACCCCAATGAAAGAGTTCTTCTTATACCCCATATTTAGGTCAGGTATCGAAACCTCTCCTGTAATGCTGTGTAGGTGAATTTCAAGGTCAGACGTGGCAGCTGGTAGATCTTCCTTCAGTCCTCTTCAATGTTACTATTATAGAGGATTTATATGGCGCCAACAGTTTGCGCAGCGCTTTACAAAATGAAGGTAGTGTCAGGGTCAAGTCCACGGCAGGAGTTCTGGAAGATCTGGCATTTCTGCCACTACTCTGCATGGCCGCAGAAGTACACATCAGCCTCAGTCTGGTTCCAGACGGACTTTATAAGGAGGCTCATCACTTCCTCTAGTTGCTGGATGATCTCTAGCTCCCCGTGCCCTGTTCCTGTATCCTGTGACTTGACCCGTGATCTCCTGTTACCGACTCGGCTTGCTCCTGGACCTGTCTACTCTGCCTTACCCCTGATCTGACCTCGGCTTGGCTTACGGACACTCTCTCTCTCTCGCTCCTCTGTGTATGACCTCGGCTAACCATCTGACTACGTCTGCTCTGATTCCCACCTGGTACCTGACCTTGGCTTGAACCGACTACCCTGTAAACATCTAAATCCCGGAAGGGCTTACATACCACGCACAGGTGCCTCCTGTCTGCAGACCTATCTCCGTCCACCAGCTGTGCTACTGAGTGGACCACCAACCAGCACTGCTACAGGTGACCTGTGCAACTTTGGGCCTGACTCCTGCTGTCCCACTCTCAGGGGAGTCGGCAACTTAGCCACAAGGGAAGCCCTCTCTCCATTGGCCTCCATCACCAGGTACGTGATAGGTAGACACTACAGTTACAATACAATTTGGTACAAGAGGAAACAGAGGGCCCGGCTCGTTAGAGCTTACAATCTAGGAGGAAGGGTTGAGTGATACAAAAGGTAATAGCTGTGGGGGGGCTGAGCTGATGGAGTAAATAAATGACAGTTTACTAGGTAGAAGCAGGATACGCTTCTTTAAAGAGAAAGTTTTTCAGGGATCGTCTAAAGGTGGATAGATTAGGAGACAGATGGAGAGATTGGAGTAGAGAATTCCATAGGATGGGAGAAGCTCGGGAGAAGTCCTAGAGGCGAGCATTGGAGGAGGTGACATGGGAAATAGAGAGCAGAAGGTCTTGGGAGGACTGAAGAGAGCGGTTTGGTTGATATTTTGAGACCAGGTTGGTGATATAGCCGGGGGCAGAGTTGTGTAATGCTTTGCAAGTTGCTGTTAGCATTGAAGTTTATTCGTTGAGCGAGTGGAAGCCAGTAGAAGAATTGGCAGAGAGGGATGGAGGACACTGAGTGGAAGCCAGTGGAGGGATTGGCAGAGAGGGGTGGAGGACACTGAGTGGAAGCCAGTGGAGGGATTGGCAGAGAGGGATGGAGGACACTGAGTGGAAGCCAGTGGAGGGATTGGCAGAGAGGGGTGGAGGACACTGAGTGGAAGCCAGTGGAGGGATTGGCAGAGAAGGGTGGAGGACACTGAGTGGAAGCCAGTAGAAGGATTGGCAGAGAGGGGTGGAGGACACTGAGTGGAAGCCAGTGGAGGGATTGGCAGAGAGGGATGGAGGACACTGAGTAGAGGCCAGTGGAGGGATTGGCAGAGAGGGATGGAGGACACTGAGTGGAGGCCAGTGGAGAGATTGGCAGAGAGGGGTGGAGGACACTGAGTCAAGGCCAGTGGAGGGATTGGCACAGAGGGATGGAGGACACTGAGTGGAGGAAAGTGGAGGGAGAAGATGTTTTAGATTTATTTTTGCAGTTTACTACCGCTTTAAGCTTCTGTTTGGTCTGCAACTGACACGGTGCTACACATGGGATCACTTATGACACCAGCCATATGATGGCTTGGCAGTTTGGTTGAGAGCACAAGCAAATGTGACAGTTAACATTCCTGGCATGGCAAGAATAAAACTGTTTTTTGAAACCATTAAATCGATGGGTTTAGCTCCACTTTAGCCTGTTCCGCGCTGCCCTATAGCAAAAATACTATATGCGTGATTCTGCATTTCCGGGTAAGGGGTGTGCACGCGCCCTACCAGCGCCACCATTCATGGCCTCAGCTGTCATTCACTGGGTCCTGGCCAATGATTCCCCGCCAGCACCCAGTGATCGGCAAGTATCACCAACGGGGGGAAGAGACCTGTGTATGAACAACGCAGATCTCTCCCCTGTTAGCTCCTGCACACTGCTTTGTATGCAGAGCCACACAAAGCAGTGTGCTTACAGTGAAACACACACACAGCAGACAGTTAACCCTTTGATCGCCATAGCTGTTAACCCCTTTTTGCCCAGTGCCATTAGTACAGTGTCAGTGCTTTGTATTAGCACAGATCACTGTAATGGTGTCACTGGGGATGTCAGTGACACCAAGTCATTTCCCCACAATGTCAGAAGGCCCGCCGCAGTCCTGCAGTCCCGCATTCCCACTATAAGTCTTTGATTGCTGCCATTACTAGTGAAAAAAAAAAAAATTTATATCCATATATACTGCCATTTGTAGATGCTATAACTTTCACATAAACCAATGAATTTACACGTATTGGGATTTTTTTTTTGCCGAAATTTTATTTTTTATAAGTTTAATAGCAAAAAGTCAAAAATATTGTTTTTTTTTTTCAAAATTGCTGGTCTTTTCTGTTTATAGCGCAAAAAAAACAAACCATAAAGGCAAAAAAATACCACCAAATGAAGCTCTATCTATGGGGAAAAAAGGAAATAAATTTCATTTGGGTGCAGTGTTGCATGACCGCGCAATTGTCAGTTAAAGTAACGCAGTGCTGTATCGCAAAAATGGCCTGGTCAGGAAGGGGGGGGGGGATCCCCTGGAGGGCAAGGGGTTAATACATTATCTGGGAGACCCAACTGCCAAGTCATTGTCATCTTGAAGACTATCAAAGGGTACGGAAGAGTATCAGCCATAGGACAGGAAAAGAAGTAAAGGTAGAGAGGAGATAAAGGAAAGGGCGGGTCAGGGGTAGGAGTGGGAACCTGGGGGTGGAGGTCCTGGGGATTGAGTAAGCCCCCAAAACCTTCTTCACGGAACTCCCTGATAAGAATTGGCACCTTTGGGGAACGGAAACCCGATTTTGACGTGTATCCGCTCCCACTTCTGCTCTGACCACCTAGGTGTTTGGAAGCGGAAGTTCTAATAAATAATAATAATAATAAATTCAAGTCAGCTGGTACAGTTTTTGTAGCTGCTGACTTTTATTTTTTTTTTACGGCAGACTGGAGCTCTGCTTTAAATCCCAAAAATATTTTGATGAGTGGGTGTTAACCATTAGCCGCCCAGCCTATAGCCATTTGGCGGCGGCAAAAATGCTGCAGCTTTCCGGGTGCACACCATTCGGCGTGCTCCCACACATGCACAGTTTGCACGGTTGCAGAGCCGCGCAGCGGCGCGATCTGTCACCGGCCGTGTACCTCGGACACGGCCGATGACAGATCTGAGTACCGGCCCCGTTGCCGGTACCATGTCACATGACAGTACATGACATACAATGGATGGTTTCATTCATGCCATCCATTGTATACTAGTGTCTAGCTGTGAATGGTCACAGCAGGTCACATGCACATGTCATGTGATTAGCTGTGGCCAAATCACAGCTAAGCACAAAAAAAAAAAGGAAAAAAAAAAAAAAACCTGAATGAATCGATTTCATTCAGGTAAATGCTTGCTTATAGCAAAGTAATTCTTTGCTAAAAGCAAATTGTGTAAAGAAAAAAAAATACTGATCACTTCCCGAAAGTAGTACAATGTTACTATGGTAACATTGTACTACTTTGGTCATAGTAAAATATGAAAAAAAAACTTAAAAAAAATAATAATAAATGTAATAAAAAATTAAAAATAATAAATAAAAAAAAAAAATTAAAAAAATATATATATATATATTTTTTTCATACTGTCACCAGTCAGTGTCCCTGTTCACCTCCATACCAGTTATATGATGATGCTGTACTGCACTGGTGACAGTATGTAAAAAAAAAATAGTGAAAATTAATTTTTTTAATTTTTTTAATTTTTGAATTTTTGAAAAATTATGACAAAAAAAATACAATAAAAAAACTCGGCATTCCTCTTATGAAGTAGGTCGGACTGTCTACTCTGCAAAAAGGGGTCATTTGGGGATATCTGTACTGTTCTGACATTTGGGGGATATCTGTACTGTTCTGACATTTGGGGATATCTGTACTGTTCTGACATTTGGGGGGTATCTGTACTGTCCTGACATTTGGGGGATATCTGTACTGTTCTGACATTTGGGGGATATCTGTACTGTCCTGACATTTGGGGGATATCTGTACTGTCCTGACATTTGGGGGATATCTGTACTGTTCTGACATTCTTGGACCTCAAGAAATTAGATTGGCTGTCAGTACTTCAGGATTGATCAATATTCAGATCTATACCATAGTTTGTGAACTCTATAACTTTCCTACAAACTAAATAATACATCCTAATTTGGGTTATTTTCACCAAAGACATGTAGCAGAATACATCTCGGCCTAAATTTATGAAGAACAATTATTTATTTGTAAACTTTTATAACAGAAACAAAGAAAACGTGTTTTTTTTTTTTCAAAATTTTTGGTCTTTTTTTGTTAATTTAGCAGAAAATAAAAACCCCAGCGGTGATTAAATACCACCAAAAGAAAGCTCTAGTTGTGTGAAGAAAATGATAACATTTTAGTTTGGGTACAATGTTGTATGACCGCGCAATTGTCATTCAAAGTGTGAGAGCGCTGAAACGTGAAAAATGGCCTGGGCAGGAAGGGGGTAAAATTGCCCGGTATTGAAATGGTTAAATAATTCAATAGTGATCAAATTCCATCAAAAGATAGGGGAGTCCTATAGTTCCGTCTTGTTTTCATTAGTTGGATGCCAAGTCATTCTGTTCATAACTATGAAGCTATGGGTGGTTGTGGGGACCGCCATGTTTTAGCCAATGCCAACCTAGCTGCTGTACAGAGTAAAGTGAGCAATTTTATTTGGCATTTTATGCAGTTTTTCAGACATAAAGTAGGGATGGCCTCATATGGATTATTGAGTCCCTGCCCAGCACTCTGTTATTAGTTGGTAAACTTTAATCCAAAAGCATTTGGTTTTTGGAAAATCGCACCCCTTTATGTTTGTAACTTTTTTTTTTTAACCCAGTAAGGGCTCATTTACACTAGTGTTAGCCCTCTGAAGAGCAATATGCAGTGGATCACTGCAGAGGACGTTTTACAGATAGTGGGGAGGCCTTATCACCGCTTGTTCTAACCCCTAAAAGCTCTCAAAATAAGGGTTTTTTCCTCAGAAAAATAGGTTCAGGAACGCAACCAAACCCCCCTCCCCTCCTCCCCACACACCCTTCAAAGCATGTAAAATAGTGGGTGTGGTCAAATTTCACTAACAGTGGCAGGGACATGAAGGGGGCATTAAACACAGGGCTGCGCTACACGCAGAGTGCAGAGTTCAGGGGTGCGCTACACGCAGAGTGCAGAGTTCAGGGGTGCGCTACACGCAGAGTGCAGAGTTCAGGGGTGCGCTACATGCAGAGTGCAGAGTTCAGGGCTGTGCTGCACGCGGAGTGCAGAGTTCAGGGCTGCGCTACACGCAGAGTGCAGAGTTCAGGGGTGCGCTACACGCAGAGTGCAGAGTTCAGGGGTGCGCTACATGCAGAGTGCAGAGTTCAGGGCTGTGCTGCACGCGGAGTGCAGAGTTCAGGGCTGCGCTGCACGCGGAGTGCAGAGTTCAGGGCTGCGCTGCACGCGGAGTGCAGAGTTCAGGGCTGCGCTGCACGCGGAGTGCAGAGTTCAGGGCTGCGCTGCACGCGTAGTGCAGAGTTCAGGGCTGCGCTGCACGAGGAGTGCAGAGTTCAGGGCTGCGCTGCACGCGGAGTGCAGAGTTCAGGGCTGCGCTGCACGCAGAGTTCAGGGGTGCGCTGCACGTGGAATGCAGAGTTCAGGGGTGCGCTGCACGTGGAATGCAGAGTTCAGGGGTGCGCTGCACGTGGAATGCAGAGTTCAGGGGTGCGCTGCACGTGGAATGCAGAGTTCAGGGGTGCGCTGCACGCGGAGTGCAGAGTTCAGGGCTGCGCTGCACGCGGAGTGCAGAGTTCAGGGCTGCGCTGCACGCAGAGTTCAGGGGTGCGCTGCACGTGGAATGCAGAGTTCAGGGGTGCGCTGCACACGGAGTGCAGAGTTCAGGGGTGCGCTGCACACGGAGTGCAGAGTTCAGGGGTGCGCTGCACACGGAGTGCAGAGTTCAGGGGTGCGCTGCACACGGAGTGCAGAGTTCAGGGGTGCGCTGCACACGGAGTGCAGAGTTCAGGGGTGTGCTGCACACGGAGTGCAGAGTTCAGGGCTGCACTGCAGTGTTGTTGTGTTGTCACATGATCTTTCTCTGTTCTTTGCATCTGCAGGGAAAGATCCTTGGGGGAGGGGCTTCTATTACTCCACTGGTGTATGTTCTCTACAGTATGAGTCTGTATCTGCACTGCCATGATTGGTGCTGTGCCAGTCACATGACTAAAAAAAAAACAGTTGTAAAAGAGCAATTCAAATTCAATTATAAATATCAACATTTTTGTACATTATTATGATGTAGGCGGAGTCAATGATGATCAACACTTTTTGTATAGACAGCATTTGCATCCAAGGCTCTTTTGTTTACTTTTCAGGTATTAGAGATCCTATTTGATATATTTAATAATGATTTAAATTTAAAATACGTTTTTTTTTGTGAGTTTCTTGAATGTAATCAGTTGGTGTAGTATATCCTGTCCCCCCCATAGCGTTTAGCAATAGAAGGAGGGAGGAGTGTCATTTACCACTGTGTATACGCACATGTGTGACTCTACAGTTACATGGGATGCACAGATAAGAAAAAGGAAGAAATGAAGAGCTTAGAAGGGAACAGAAACTGGAGCATGCTCAGTAGATGACAGCAGCTGAGCAATCTCAGAAAATGTATATTGTATAGGGCGCTCTTGTTGGAGCCCAACCGCTGTAGCTGTAAGATAAAGGTGCCAGATGGATATCAGGGATGGATGGATAGATGAATGGATGGGAGCAATAACACTGAGGCAGCTCTTCTTAGAGTGGAAGCAAGGCTCTAATGCAATAACAAGAAAAGGAGAGGAAGGCGCCTCTAAGTGCAGTATTGACAATTTATTTAGTAAGGTCTGAAGAAGGAGGTCTGCTTTACCGCCCCCTTCACCTCCTACATCTGACTCTGCTCTCCAAGCTCCATTTTTGATGCACAGGCACATCCTGGACTCTACTTCCTGATCCTATAGACATAGTTTGCTCCTGGACGGCTGGATGTCCCACCTGGATCTAATTACCACACGATGAGTCTTTTTAACTGTTTATCTTGGAAGTGCAATGTATCCATTGTTTACTAAATAAATTGCCAATACTGCACTTAGAGGCGCCTTCCTGTCAGGGACTGCGGGTCTCGCAGCGGCGCACAGGTCTGCACATACACAGATTGCCTAGGTGCACTAATGTGCAGGCACTAGGACCTGGGCGTCGGCAATTGCACCAATGACGGTGCAGGGCGCACTATTTAAACTGGCCAGACGGTGACTAGTTTGCCGCAAGGTCTAGTTCCTGTACCCGTGTTCTGAAGTGTGTTCCTGTTGCCGATCCTGCTTGTCCTGATTTGTGTTGACCTTCTCCTGCTCTGACCCTCGGCTCGTCCCTGACTACTCTCCTGCCTGTTGTATATTACTATTGGACCTCCCGTTGCTGAACCTTGGCTCGTGACCCGGCTGCTCTCTGTCTACTGTTTGGTACCTACCCGCCTCCACCGTTACTGACCTGGCTAGTCTGACTACGCTCATTCCTGACTGTCATCCATCCATCCCGCTCGGGACTTGGACTTGTCAGCCTCTTCACAGCAGGCTCACCCCCCCCCCCCCCCGCACGTACCCTCACGGGACCCCTCTACCACAGTTGGGTGCACTCAGGGGTCGCGACCTGGTTTCAGTCTCGCACCAAGTCCATCCCCACCATCAGGGGCTCTGGTGAAAAGGCAGACTGGGGCTTAGACTCCGCGTCCTGGGGAATCCTGTTCTGTGGGTCACTAGAGATCCCGCCGGGCGGTGCCTGACACTTCCTCTCCTTTTCTTTCTCCACAATCTCAGGCTGGAGTGGGGACACAGAGAAGATGGGAGGGACAGCTGAAGACAGGATCAACCAGGTATATTTCACTCTGCACAAAACAAATGCTTTAGTGACAAACTAAATACAGCATGTAATGAGAGTTGTCCATAGTCTGCGTTTAATGAAACGTTATTATCCGGTCGACCTCCTACCTTGTCCCAAATGGGTCAATTAAAATTTTGTTCTAATTTTTTTTTTTTTAATTTATTCTTGGGTAAAATATACGACTTTCTGCAAAACTCAAAATCGGCACCCGCTGCAATATTTGTCGAGGCAACAGTGAATATTTATATTTCTCATAAAGTCATTTAATAATGCATTATATGACAGAATAAAATGAAAAGTCCGCTTTGGTAGAGTGGAAATCCTGTCCCCGGCGGATAACGCGGATCCGCAGAAAGACACCGCATTAGTTGTTTTATGAAAGTTCCACGTGCTGTAAATCCATGTTAGTCTTTTCCTTTTATTCTTTTTTTTTTGTATTATGTGCTGTGAAAAAATAAATAAATAAATAAAATAAATATTTCTTTGTTTTTGAGTGTAGTAGACTTTTTGTGCAATTAATGGAGAAGTTTTCTTGTTTATTTTTCACCTTTTCCTCTCCCAGCTAAACCGATTATGCAAATCCCCCCCCCAATAATCTTTAAATAAGACACGGGCTGTTAGACGGAGGCTTGGCTCGGAATTAATCAGCAACACAAGGATGAGCAGGCAGGGCCAATGTGCGGCGAGTGTGTCCGCAGGCTCGCGCATTAGACTCCCCACTTATTCCCAACGCTGGATGCAAATATTTGCAATTGAATCTCAACCAATTCCCAGTTCCCAATAATGTTCGGTATCGCTCCATTACAGAGACGTATCAATGTGAGCTCCATTGTCGGGACTTTGAAGGAACTTTAGATGCTGTTTGGCGGTTTGTAGTTTTCCTCCTCTAGAATTTCACTTCGGATTCAGATAACGGCTTATCATAGGGACTCTGGGGGCTCAGACTTATAATCCTTTATCGCGCTCTATAATTGTTTTGGGAATGAGTCGGCTTCTGATTTTAAAAAGTCAGAAAGCACTCAAATAAAAATCGCTTTTTTTCTTTTGTTTGATTGTTTATTATACTGTAGCTTGGGAAGTTTTCACACATTTCAGTTATTTCAATCATGGAGGCTCATCATCATGCCTAGAGCAACCCAGGACTCACTGCACCAGGAGGAACCCAGGACTCACTGCACCAGGAGAAACCCAGGACCCAGTGCACCAGGAGGAACCCAGGACCCACTGCACCAGGAGGAACCCAGGACCCACTGCACCAGGAGGAACCCAGGACCCAGTGCACCAGGAGAATCCCAGGACCCAGTGCACCAGGAGGAACCCAGTGCACCAGGAGAAACCCAGGACCCAGTGCACCAGGAGGAACCCAGGACCCAGTGCACCAGGAGGAACCCAGGACCCAGTGCACCAGGAGGAACCCAGGACCCAGTGCACCAGGAGAAACCCAGGACCCACTGCACCAGGAGGAACCCAGGACCCACTGCACCAGGAGGAACCCACTGCACCAGGAGAAACCCAGGACCCAGTGCACCAGGAGAAACCCAGGACCCACTGCACCAGGAAGAACCCAGGACCCACTGCACCAGGAGGAACCCACTGCACCAGGAGAAACCCAGGACCCAGTGCACCAGGAGAAACCCAGGACCCACTGCACCAGGAGGAACCCAGGCCCCACTGCACCAGGAGGAACCCAGGACCAGGGGCGGACTGACAACTCATGGGGCCCCAGGGCAATGGGGATCATGTGGCCCCTGTGTCCTTGCCCAAACTCAAAAAAGCCTATGAAAAAAGTACCAGGGGCATCTCATGAGGCCCCCTACTGACTGTCGGGCAGTGCCCGAGTTTCCAAATGGTCAGTCTGCCCCTGCCCAGGACCCACTGCACTAGGAGGAACCCAGGACCCACTGCACCAGCGTATGGTCTGACAATGGGTCCAAGGATTTCATCCCCATACCTAATAGCATTCAGGGTGCCATTGTCTAGCCTGTAGAGGTCTGTGCGTCCCTCCATGGATATGCCTCCCCAGGCCATCACTGACCCACCACCACAACGGTCATGCTGAACCATGTTACAGGCAGCAGAACGTTCTCCACGGCTTCTCCAGACCCTTTCACGTCTGTCACATGTGCTCAGGGGGAACCTGCTCTCATCTGTGAAAAGCACAGGGAGCCAGTGGTGGACCTTCCAATTCTGGTGTTCAATGGCAAATGCCAATCCAGCTCTATGGTGCCAGGCAGTGAGCACAGGGCCCACTAGAGGACGTCGGGCCCTCAGGCCACCCTCATGAAGTCTGTTTCTGATTGTTTGGTCAGAGACATTCACATCAGTGGCCTGCTGGAGGTCATTCTGTAGGGCTCTGGCAGGGCTCATCCTGTTCCTCCTTGCATAAAGGAGCAGATGCCAGTCCTGCTCAGGGGCGTCCCTTGGGGTGTGCGCTACACCGGGTGACACCTACCGCGCGGGGTGACATCGGACCCGGTCCACGAAAAGGTAAGTTGTAAAGCAAGCCAACGATCCCTGTAGGATGGATCGGATCTGTGGATTGAGTAAAATGGATCAAAGTCCAATCCATTATCCTCCCCAATCAGCAGATACTATCCATCCTGCAGAGATCGTCGGCTTGCTTTACAACTTACCTTTACGTGGAGCGGGTCCGGTGTCATAGATGGGATCTGCGGATTGGGGAGCATAATGGATCAGACTCCGATCCATTATGCCCAATCCACAGATCCGATCCATCCTGCGGGGATAGTCAGCATGCAACCTGTACAGTGTGACACCGAACCGCTCCACGAAAGGCAAGTTGTAAAGCAAGCCGACGATCCCCACAAGATGGATCAGATCTGCAGATTGAGCATAATGGATCGGAGTCTGATCCATTATGCTCAATCTGTTGATTCGATCCATTCTGCGGGGATCGTCGAAGGGGGTGTCACCAAGTGTTACCGCTTCGGGTGACACCAACCCTAGGGGCGCCCCTGTTCCTGCTGATGGGTTAAGGACCTTCTATGGCCCTGTCCAGCTCTCCTAGATGAACCCGCCTGTCTCCTGGAATCTCCTCCATGCTCTTGAGACTGTGCTGGGAGACACAGCAAACCTTCTGGCAATGGCACATATTGATGTGCCATCCTGGAGGAGTTGGACTGCCTGTGCAACCTCTGTAGGGTCCAGGTATGGCCTCATGCTACCAGTAAAGACACTGGCCCTAGCCAAATGCAAAACTAGTGACAAACAGTCAGAAAAGATGAGGAGGGAGAAAAATGTCACCTGTAAAACCATTCCTGTTTTTGGGGTCATCTCATCGATGTGCAGAAACACGTGGAAGCATACGGAGCTGCACTCATGTTCCTATGGTGTGAAAGCAGCCTAAGTTAGACAATGGACTCATTCATTATATTTCAGATTTTTCTCCATGAAAAATAGTGCTTGGAGGTGGGTAGGGGGTGGAAACAAGGGATGGTGCTTGGAGGTGGGTAGGGGGTGGAAACAAGGGATGGTGCTTGGAGGTGGGTAGGGGGTGAAACCAAGGGATGGTGCTTGGAGGTGGGTAGGGGGTGAAACCCAGGGATGGTGCTTGGAGGTGGGTAGGGGGTGGAACCAAGGGATGGTGCTTGGAGGTGGGTAGGGGGTGGAACCAAGGGATGGTGCTTGGAGGTGGGTAGGGGGTGGAACCAAGGGATGGTGCTTGGAGGTGGGTAGGGGGTGGAAACAAGGGATGGTGCTTGGAGGTGGGTAGGGGGTGGAACCCAGGGATGGTGCTTGGAGGTGGGTAGGGGGTGAAACCCAGGGATGGTGCTTGGAGGTGGGTAGGGGGTGGAACCCAGGGATGGTGCTTTGAGGTGGGTAGGGGTGAAACCCAGGGATGGTGCTTGGAGGTGGGTAGGGGGTGAAACCCAGGGATGGTGATTGGAGGTGGGTAGGGGGTGGAACCCAGGGATGGTGCATGGAGGTGGGTAGGGGGTGGAACCCAGGGATGGTGCTTGGAGGTGGGTAGGGGGTGGAACCCAGGGATGGTGCTTGGAGGTGGGTAGGGGGTGAAACCCAGGGATGGTGATTGGAGGTGGGTAGGGGGTGGAACCCAGGGATGGTGCTTGGAGGTGGGTAGGGGGTGGAACCCAGGGATGGTGCTTGGAGGTGGGTAGGGGGTGAAACCAAGGGATGGTGCTTGGAGAAGCATAGGGGGTAGAACCCAGGGATGATGCTGGAAGGTGGGTAGGGGGTGGAACCCAGGGATAGTGATTGGAGGTGGGTAGGGGGTGGAACCCAGGGATAGTGATTGGAGGTGGGTAGGGGGTGGAACCAAGGGACGGTGTTGCAATGCTCTTGTGCTAACAAAGAGCATGTTAATCGGAGGAGAAAGCACAGAGATAAACTCATCAGTCTGCTGCTTCTCCTTTCACTGTCCAATCACAAGCTGGGGGAGGGATAAGACCTGCACGTGTTACTCTACTGCTCCATAGAAACACATAGAAGTCTCCTGTGTCACAGAGCTGTTTAAATCTCAGAACTGGATGGACAGAAATACAAATCCTATGGCAGGTAAAGCAGCCCTGATCTATGCACTTCTGTGTGTGTTTAGCTCTCTGTCCGGGGTTCAGCTGGATCTCATAAAGGGAGTATTAAATGAAGAATATCTCATCGTGTTTAGTGAAGGTTCAGGTCAGCTGTTTGTACCATTATCCATAATTTTCCTATAAGCTCCTTGTCCTCTCCCTGCTTTTGTGATTAAGCTCAGATTTATTCTCCAATTCTTACAGCGCCGTCACAGCTGGCTACAGAGCTAAGCAGTCATCTGGATGAAGTTTTTCTTTGATATTAAGGTCTAAACGTTTACTGTCTTGTCGATATTTGTCTCGGCTCGGAAACGGCCATTGCAAAATTTAAAGCCTGAACTGTGAGAAAGTGCTATCACAATTACTGCCATCGGAGATTAGTCTTCCTGGTTCACAACCCCTTCAAGACTTGCAATTAAAAATAAATAAATAAATTTGAAATTTTTTTATATATATTATATAGATTATTGTATCATCATGTTTATATTATTTAAATTTATTTATATATATATATATATATATATATATATATATATATTTAATTATAATAATTTAAATAATATAAACATGATGATACAATAATCTATATAATATAAATATGTTATTAATAATATTATTATTATTATTTTAATAAAAATATAAATATGTTATTAATAATAACAACAATAATAATATACATGAAATACACATATCTAATATATTAACCTCCCTAGCGGTCTGATGATGTCAGTTTTTCTGTGCTCAAAGTGGTACATTGTTTTTGCATGGATATATGTTGTTTTTTTATTGTAGTCCTGTAATTCTTAGGAATAACTCACTGAAATCTGTCCGAACAAGAGTCTAGTAAACATCCCGGGGAGGATAAAACTTGAAACACGAAATCATTAAATATAGTATAATAAATAATCATAAAAAATAATAATATAATAATAAATGTAATTCAATAATATAATCAAACCAAAAACACTGAAATGTGAAATAGAGCGCCAAGTTCGCACATCGCTGAGCTCAGTCGCAGAATCGTTTTCAGTGTCTGATGAGGAATTTCCCCCACAAATCATTATCACTCAATTCTGCAAGTGGTTCTGATTTACTATCGCTGTTCTCTAGCCGGTCTAAAACCGCGTCTGACCTAAAGGGACGCTTTTTGGACACCATGGACGTTTCTCAGTTTCCAGGCAGAAAGAACAGTAAAAATGCAGGCAGGGCGCCGGACAAAGCACTCGGGACACAATGTATGTGAAATGGTTTGATACAGGAATGTTATACTATGTGATTTTAGTGTATTTAGTGAATGTCACTTTTTTTAATTTCCCGCCAGTTCCGTCCCCCGTACGTCCCGACGTCGCAGGGACCGGAACCCGGAAGACAGATGCCGGCATCGGCCGGAGGACATTGCCGGGGACACTGCAGGGGGGACATTGCGGGAGCGCAGGACAAGGTAAGTGCAGAAGAGATCCCGGAGCAACGCTGCAGTGTATTCCCGAGTGTAGCTCGGGGGGGTTACCGCTTGTGGTGCTGAAACTTTACCCCGAGCTACACTCGGGAATACCACCAGGGGGGTTAATATGCATAATATAACTATAATGATATATGAACTATAATAATACACATAAGCTACATATAATGATATATAATTTTGATAGCAAACATAAATATAATGATCTACATATTATAAATCTAATAATATAATAATATACATAATATATATATATATATACATAATATAAATAAAATAATTTACCCAACCTAATAATCTAAGTATACTGTATACGATATAAATATAATATTTCATATAATAGACATGATATAAATATATTGATGTATATTTTAATAATAAACATTATATAAATATAATTGTATACATATTATAAATATGATATATAATATAACAATATACATATATTACATAATATAATAATACATATCATGATATATAATTTAATAATAAACATAATATAACTATAATGATCTACATACTGTAAATGTAATGATATATAATATAATAATATACACAATATTTTAATATAATTCATAATATATATTATAATAATTTACATAATATAAACACAATGACATAAAATATCATTTTATACATACTAAAAATATATGGTATATATAATAATAATAATAATAATATACAAATTATACATATAATAATAAAATTTAATAATAAACATAATATAAATGTAATATACATACTATAAAATTAATGATATATAATATATTAATATACGTACTCTAAATATAATGGTATATAATATGATATAATATACATACTGTAACAGGAACTGTATACAACATAATATGTAAAATAATATTATGCACAATCTAAATGTAATTATATATATATTATAATAATAATAAACATAGTATAAATATAATATCATATAATACAGTAACTTTATGTTAGTGGAATCTAATTTGCATATACTTTGCCTTCCCTGGTCCCTCCCTTTCCCCTCATTAACATACCAATAAAGATTTTAAATAAAACTTTTCCATTTTCGTTATGCACCTCATTTTAGATCCAGTGATGTCACTACTGGGTCTCTGTTTTTTTTCCATCATGGCTGGTGGGAGGGGCTGGCAGGCATAGATTCCTGAAACCATCCCAGCACCTGTACTCAGTACTCCTCCAAAGAGCCACCAGTCCTGATGCAGGCAGTGGGAGGAGTTATGCAAATATCAAAAAAAGGCTCGATGGGTGGGTGGGTGTCAGTCTGGAGGAGTGGGCGTTCCTAGGCAGGATGTATTGCAGACAGACCACCCTAGGTAACACCCACACATGATGCGGGGGGGGGATATTCTCTTTTCTCAACAAAAGCTGAGTTACTCTTTAAAGCAGAACTCCAGACAACAATCTAAAGATGAATAGCCTGATGTTCAGGCTGTTCATCTTTAGATTGTTGTCTGGAGTTCTGCTTTAAAGAGTAACTCAGCTTTTGTTGAGAAAAGAGAATGCCCCCCCCCCCCCCATCCATCCATCTATCTATCTATCTATCTATCCATCCATTATTCATCCATCCATCCATTCATCCATCTATTCATCCTTCTATTCATCCATCCATCTAATCATCCATCTATTCATCCATCTATCTATTCATCCATCCATCAATCTATTCATCCATCAATCTATTCATCCATCTATTCATCCATCCATATATTCATCCATCCAATCAACCATCTATCCATCCATCCATCTATCCATCCATCCATCCATCCATCCATCCATCCATCCATCCATCCATCCATGTATTCATCCATCCATCTATTCATCCATCCATCTATTCATCCATCCATCTATTCATCCATCCATCTATTTATCCATCTATTCATCCATCAATCTATTCATCCATCTATTCATCCATCCATCTATTCATCCATCCATCCATCCAATCAACCATCTATCCATCCATCCATCCATCTATCCATCCATCCATCCATCTATTCATCCATCCATCTATTCATCCATCCATCTATTTATCCATCTATTCATCCATCCATCTATTCATCCATCTATTCATCCATCCATCTATTTATCCATCTATTCATCCATCCATCTATTCATCCATCTATTCATCCGTCCATCTATTTATCCATCCATCTGTTTATCCATCTATTCATCCATCCGTCCATCCATCCATCCATCCATCCATCCATCTAGCCATGCATCTAATTATCTGTTCATTCATCCATCTATTCATCCATCCATCTATTCATCCATCTATCCATCCGTCTAATTATTTGTTCATTCATCCATCCATCTATTCATCCATCTATTCATCCATCCATTCATAGATTGATGGATGGATGAATAGATATATAGATGGATGGATGGATAGATAGATAGATAGATGGATGGATAGATAGATAGATATGGAATATATACAATGGCTACCGCTGTTTTATGCCATTTGTATACTATTTGTTAAAAAAATTGCAAAATGAAAAATATATATATTTCCATATTGCATTTTGCAGACAATTACAGCAGCTGCAGATTGCAAAGGAAAAGTCGATTTTAATACCATGCAATTACAATATGGCTTGTGTAGCAATTGTATATATTCTATCTATCTATCTATATACATATAGTATACAGTACATGCATACAGTATATAGATAGATATAGATATATAATATATACAATTGCTACACAAGCCATATTGTAATTGCATGGTATTAAAATCGGCCTTTCCTGTTAAATCTGCAGCCGCTGTAATTTTCTGTAAAATGCAATATGGAAATATATATATTATATAGAGATTTGTTCTTGCTTTTTGCTAGTTTTTAACAAATAGAAGAATAAGATATATAGTATGAGTTTTTTTTTCGATGTGTGTGTTTTTTTTGGAGGAAGGGGAGCAAATGGGCATAAAACAGAAAAAAAATGACATCATGTAAAACCGTTGATACACATGGAATTTCAAAGGCTTCCACCAAAATTACACAAATTCAAAGGTCGCTCTTGGACTTTCATGTTTCTAAAATAAACATTGACTTCCGTCCCTTTGATATCCGTCTGCGGAGGCTGAAATGCTGTTTTGCTATTCTGTTGGGCCGCAGCCAAAAGACGTTTCTGGATTCACCAATATTAATCCCTCTGATTTGTGTTTATGATTGGGATACCGGGGAACCGGAGGACGGCAGAAGTGCCATCAGAACGTCAAGCCCAATTAAGGGAACTGTCTGCTTTGGGTGCCGTGTAGGCTGGAAGAGGGACCTCCCGCTGCGATTCCTTTAGTAAGAAGAGAAGGGTAAATAACAAACATTATGAGGCATGAGCAAAACAGGAATAACAAAAACGAATGTAACGTGCAGCATGTCATTGCTACACAAGCCGGCTTGTCATGTTATGAATAAAGATCTTTACGTTTCGATTCGTGATGGTTCCAAACTTCCAGATTCCTAAAAATTTTCCAAGAAATTCAAATGATGCCACTGGAAGTCTCATTTGCTTTACCCAGTCCCATTTAGGACATCCCCTGTCATTTTTTTGGAGGGTCGGTCTCTAATGGGGACATACAGGTAACCAAGGCTTTCTTTCAGCTGGAACATGGTGGAGCTCTGTTCTGCCACCTCTGGCATTGTCCCGTCCCGACTTGTCACTGGTAAACACAAAAGCCGGTAGAAGAAGTTTTCTTCAATGTTCACTTCCTCTGCCGGCTTCTGTGTTTACCAATGAAAGTGCTCCTCTTCACTCCTCTGCTTCATACTTCCTTGGTGATTGGATGCTTAGGGCTCATTCACATGTGGGACAGCCCTTGTTGCCCCTCTGAAAAGCCTTCCGTGGTGCATTCTGCATGTATGATTGGCTTGCTGCTTTCCCCAGAATTCTGCACTCTGTCACATTTAGGACACCCCCTGTACATTTTTGGAGGGTCGGTCTCTAATGGTGGCCATACAGGTAACCAAGGCTTTCTTTCAGCTGGAACTTGGTGGAGCTCTGTTCTGCCACCTCTGGCATTGTCCCGTCCCGACTTGTCACTGGTAAACACAAAAGCCGGTAGAAGAAGTTTTCTTCAATAGTCACTTCCTCTGCCGGCTTCTGTGTTTACCAATGAAAGTGCTCCTCTTCACTCCTCTGCTTCATACTTCCTTGGTGATTGGATGCTTAGGGATCATTCACATGTGGGACAGCCCTTGTTGCCCCTCTGAAAAGCCTTCTGTGGTGCATTCTGCGTACGTGATTGGCTTGCTGCTTTCCCCAGAATTCTGCACTCTGTCACATTTAGGACATCCACTGTACATTTTTGGATGGTCGGTCTCTAATGGTGGCCATACATGTAACTAAGGCGTTCTTTCAGCTGGAACATGGTGGAGCTCTGTTCTGCCACTTCTGGCATTGTCCCGTCCCGACTTGTCACTGGTAAACACAAAAGCTGGTAGAAGAAGTTTTCTTCAATGTTCACTTCCTCTGCCGGCTTCTGTGTTTACCAATGAAAGTGCTCCTCTTCACTCCTCTGCTTCATACTTCCTTTGGTGATTGGATGCTTAGGGCTCATTCACATGTGGGACACATTGTTGCCCCTCTGAAAAGCCTTCCGTGGTGCATTCTGTGTGCGTGATTGGCTTGCTGCTTTCCCCAGAATTCTGCACTCTGTCACATTTAGGACATCCCCTGTACATTTTTGGATGGTCGGTCTCTAATGGTGGCCATACAGGTAAGCAAGGCTTTCCTTCAGCTGGAACTTGGTGGAGCTCTGTTCTGCCACCTCTGGCATTGTCCCGTCCCGACTTGTCACTGGTAAACACAAAAGCCGGTAGAAGAAGTTTTCTTCAATAGTCACTTCCTCTGCCGGCTTCTGTGTTTACCAATGAAAGTGCTCCTCTTCACTCCTCTGCTTCATACTTCCTTGGTGATTGGATGCTTAGGGATCATTCACATGTGGGACAGCCCTTGTTGCCCCTCTGAAAAGCCTTCCGTGGTGCATTCTGTGTGCGTGATTGGCTTGCTGCTTTCCCCAGAATTATGCACTCTGTCACATTTAGGACATCCCCTGTACATTTTTGGATGGTCGGTCTCTAATGGTGGCCATACATGTAACTAAGGCGTTCTTTCAGCTGAAACATGGTGGAGCTCTGTTCTGCCACCTCTGGCATTGTCCCGTCCCGACTTGTCACTGGTAAACACAAAAGCCGGTAGAAGAAGTTTTCTTCAATAGTCACTTCCTCTGCCGGCTTCTGTGTTTATGTCATGAACCTTTGGTAGTGAGCCCTTGTAGACCGCCAACTCGGGGTTCCCCAGGGAGCGGAGTCTAATCCCCAGCCTGCTTCTTCACCAGAACCTCTGATGGTGGGGATGGACTTGCAGCAAGCTAGAACCAGTTTGCAGCCCCCAGGTACGCCCAGCTGAGGATGGGGAGGCCAATCGCATGAGCAGAGTGCAATCCAGGAGACAACAGGGAAGCCGATAGACAAGAAGAGGTCAGGGCAGGTGGAGATCAGCACAGTCAGTGGACAAAGCCCAGGTCTGTGCACAGGTAGTCAGAGACAGGATACAAGCGTAACAACAGCCAGTCAGAGAACTAAGAAGTTGCTCAGGCAAAGTGGGCTAGACTGAGCATGTCTTATATAGACAAGCAAACTAGGAGGCAGGACAGGAAGTGATGGAAGGGAAGGAAATAAAACCCAGAGGATAGCAAACAACGCCCATAGGTGAGCACAGACAAACCACACATGTGAAAGGAATCTGGAGCAGCACTGCAGCAAGGAGGTAAGAACACAAACAAGAACTGCAGGCTAACTTGTGACAGTTTACCAGTGAATTTCCAAGAAATTCAAATGATGCCCCTGGAAGTCTCATTTGCTTTACCCAGTCCCATTTAGGACATCCCCTGTCATTTTTTGGAAGGTCAGTCTTTAATGGTGGCCATACAGGTAACCAAGGCTTTCTTTCAGCTGGAACATGGTAGAGCTCTGTTCTGCCACCTCTGGCATTGTCCCATCCTGACTTGTCACTGGTAAACACGAAAGCCGGTAGAGGAAATTTTCTTCAATATTCACTTCCTCTGCCGGCTTCTGTGTTTACCAGTGAAAGTGCTCCTCTTCACTCCTCTGTCTCGTACTTCCTTGGTGATTGGATGCTTAGGGCTTATTCACATGTGGGACAGCCCTTGCTGCCCCTCTGAAAAGCCTTTCGTAGTAGATTCTGCGTGTGTGATTGGCTTGCTGCTTTCCCCAGAAGTCTGCACTCAGTTACATTTAGGACATCCCCTGTAAATTTTTGGAGGGTCGGTTTCTAATTATGGCCATACAGGTAATCAAGGCTTTTTTTTTTAGCGGGGACATGATTGAGCTCTGTTCTGCCACCTCCAGCACTGTCCTCTCCTGTTCTGAATTGTCATTGGGAAACACAGAAGCCGGTAGAGTTTTCTTCAATATTCACTTCCTCTACCGACTTCTGTGTTTACCAGTGATAGTGCGCCACCTCACTCCTCTTCCTCATATTACAATAGTCACCTTTAAAGTAGTCCTCTTCTGAATCGAAGCAGTTTTCTAGATTGCCGAAACATTCCTGGAATTTGTTTTCCGGAACACTGCGCAGTATCTTTGTTTCGGCGCACTGGATGTTCAGAATGTCATCAAATATGTGTCCTTTTAAGGCATTTTTTAAAATGTTGGAAACAGCCAAAAGTCGCAGGGTGCTAAGTCAGGGGAATAAGTGGTTGATCAAGTTTCAGAATGGATTTCTGGTCGAGGATATGCCAACACGTAACGCATCATGTGCAGGAGCATTGCTGTGGTGGAGAATCCACTTGTCTGGCTAGATTTCCGGTCTATTACTCCGAACAGATTCTTGAAACTTTTCATTTTCCACATTTACATCTGTCCTTTGCAATTTTGGCTGCCCACTTCTTGCGTCATCGTGGACATTTTCCCGCCCCTCCTTAAACCACCTATGTCATTCAGAAACACTTGGTTTCTTCATGGAATGTTCACCATAAGCCTGTTGTAACAGAGATAAAGTCTCACTCCCACTTTTGCCTATTTTCACATGAAATTTGATATTAATCTGCTTCTCCAGATTCTAGTCAATCATTTTCCACCAACATCCCAATGCATACACTTGTTCTTTCTTCTACTACTCCATAAAGACCGAGTCCACTGGTCTGCCACCCAGGAGAATGCGAGTTAGAACATGTCAGAACACGATGGAGTGCGAATGGCTGTGTGACTTCCCATCATAGGGCTACGCCTGTCAGGAATCGACTTGCCAATAATGGTGGGACTCACCTGCCTTGTGGGCTGCAGTACCAGGGCTGGCCAGTGGGTGCTCTCAGCAATCAGAGACTCACCCCTGCAATCAGCCAAACACCTGAAGCTGATTGCAGGGGTTGTATTTAGAGAATGGCCAGACTCACAGTCAAGGCCGTGGTGTGTGTTTTCCATGGGCCCCTGTATCTTATATCCTGTATTCCTGTTCCTGTCTGACTTGTTGCTGACCGTGCCTGATCCTGACCTCTGCGGACTTCTCCTGCTTGATCCCTGGCTTTTGACCCTAACCATTCTCTGCCTGACCCTCTGTACCGCGCTGCCCGTGAGTTACTGAACCCAGCTTGTGACCCCAACCACTCTCCCGCCTGTTCCTGGTACTCCGTTTGCCCGTTTGCTACTGACCCGGCCTGCTTGACGACTCTCGCATTGTATGTATTGTTATCTGTTGGTGGTTTGGTTTGTTTGCATTGTGTTTATGTTTTAGTATTGCACTGCGTTTTGTATTGTTAGTCTTAATAAATTATATTGTTTATACCATATCTGAAGCCTGCGTTTCCCTGCGTCAGTCCACACACCTCTGGTCATGCCCTGATTCCTGACAACGCTGTGGGAATTCCAGGGATTAAATTGTCACACCTCCCACTTCCTTGGTGATTGGATTCCTAGGGCTCATTCACATGTGCAACAGCACTTGCTGCCCCTCTGAAAAGCGTTCTGTGGTGGATCATGTGTGTATTGACTTACTGCTTTACCCACAAGTCTGCACTCAGGTGGTCCAAGTTAGGACATTCCTTGTAGTCTAATTTGTTGTTCACTTGCACTTTGATAGTGGCCATAGTCGAAAGCAAGGCATTTTGAGGCTGGAATATGTTGGAACTCTTTTCTGCAACCTTCTGCACTGTTCTGTCCGACTTGTCACTGGTAAACACAGAAGCTGGTAGAGGATGTTTTCTTCAATATTCACTTCCTCTGCTGGCTTCTGTGTTTATGTCACAAACCTTTGGTAGTGAGCCCTTGTAGACCACCAGCTCGGGGTTCCCCAGAGTCTAAGCCCCAGCCTGCTTCTTCACCAGAGCCCCTGATGGTGGGGATGGACTTGCAGCAAGCTGGCCCCCAGGTACGCCCAGCTGAGCAGAGTGCAATCCAGGAGACAGCAGGGAAGCCGATAGACAAGCTGAGGTCAGGGTGGGTGGAGATCAGCACAGTCAGTGGACAAAGCCGGGGTCGGTGCATGGGTAGTCGGATACAAGCGTAGCAACAGACAAAAGCTCAGAGAACTAAGACGTTGCTCAGGCAAAGTGGACTAGACTGAGCATGTCTTATATAGACAAGCAAACTAGGAGGCGGGCCAGGAAGTGATGGAAGGGAAGGAAATAAAACCCAGAGGATAGCAGACCACACCCATAGGTGAGCACAGACAAACCACACATGTGAAAGGAATCAGGAGCAGCACTGCAGCAAGGAGGTAAGTACTCGTCCCCTTCCTCATACTTCCCTGGTGCATGGTGATTGGATCCTTAGGGCTCATTCACATGTGCTCTTGTCGCCCCTTGGACAAGCACTCTGTGATGGAACTTTGTTCAGAGGATGTTTGACAGGCAGGGAAGAGGACATATGTCGCCTTCTCACTACCTGATTTAACTCTGTAAATGCTGCACCACTGTGCCACAATCCCATGCACTGCACACGGTCACATGGCAGTTGCAGCATCACTCCATAGATTTGCGTGGGTTAAGTTTTTCAGCAGTTTTGCTACAGTGTGGAGCAGCATGAAGCATACTATGTACAGCACAGTGTACATAGTTGAGGGATATAAAGGGTATAATGTACAGCACAGTGTACATAGTTGAGGGATATAAAGGGTGTAATGTACAGCACAGTGTACATAGTTGTAGGATATAAAGGGTGTAATGTACAGCACAGTGTACATAGTTGAGGGATATAAAGGGTGTAATGTACAGCACAGTGTACATAGTTGAGGGATATAAAGGGTGTAATGTACAGCACAGTGTACATAGTTGAGGGATATAAAGGGTGTAATGTACAGCACAGTGTACATAGTTGAGGGATATAAAGGGTGTAATGTACAGCACAGTGTACATAGTTGAGGGATATAAAGGGTGTAATGTATAGCACAGTGTACATAGTTGAGGGATATAAAGGGTGTAATGTACAGCACAGTGTACATAGTTGTAGGATATAAAGGGTGTAATGTACAGCACAGTGTACATAGTTGAGGGATATAAAGGGTGTAATGTACAGCACAGTGTACATAGTTGAGGTATATAAAGGGTGTAATGTACAGCACAGTGTACATAGTTGTGGGATATAAAGGATGTAATGTACAGTACAGTGTACATAGTTGTGGGATATAAAGGGTGTAATGTACAGCACAGTGTACATAGTTGAGGGATATAAAGGGTGTAATGTACAACACAGTGTACACAGTTGAGGGATATAAAGGGTGTAATGTACAGCACAGTGTAAAGAGTGGAATGGTATCAACGGTCCAACTTACATACTGAAGCTGAACATGCCTTCCACTGTGTTGGGCTTTTAGTATTGAAAACCCACCATTTGTGGTGCCATAGTAAGGGGACATCCTGTAACTACAAAAATGTTGTGGACAGGAACCCAGGTAACACAGATAAAATTGAAATCCATTTTATTTTTGAATATAGTTGAAAGAAAGACAAAATTCACTAATGTTACTTTGGCCAGGTAAACTGTTAAGTGGCATGGAAAGCCTTTAATGTTGTTTTATTTAAATTTGAGCTCTAGCTGAACATCTAAAGGCACAGCTGTAATAAATACTTAAATGAAAAAAAAATTATAAATATTTTTTTCTTATGCCTATTATTATTAATATTATTATTATAACTAGTATTATTAATAATAATAAGTTGTTATAATTCATAATTATACATTAACATTAAAAATAACAATTGTTTTTAATCAAGTATTATTATTATTATTATTAGAGATGAGCGAAGAAATGAAAAATTCGATTCGACTGATTCGGCGAATTCGTGGACAATATTCGATTCGAGTCGAATAAATTCGCTGTGAATTTAACTTAAAAAAGGGTGTTTCTAGGCTTCAGAGAGACTTAATATTAGTGCAGAACACTGTACCTTTAATTTAAATGCCCTTGGAGTCTGCTGGGGAAGAGAAATAATACTGTCACTCAGTATGACATGCAGATGAGTGCCGTCGATCTTAGAATCACCGCACACTTCACTCATTTGGCCAGTCACGGGGCCAAAACCAGAGTGTGGAGCCACAGTGTGGCGGTGGAGGCAGCAGCAATGGGAGGCCATACAGCAACCTATGACAAAATGGAAACCAGCAGGACTGTGAGGAGACCTGAAAGTGGCACATGGCAGAGTGGGAGCAATGGGAGGCGGTACAGGGACCCAGGTCACACTGTGGGCCCAGCAGCAGCGTGACCAGGCGGTACGGGGGTCCATGGCAGATTTGGGGCCTGGCAGCACCTATGGGAGGCCTGTAATCTGCCAGCACCCTATGACAAAATGGAACCCTGGGCTGGGGCAGGCAGAACCGCCGTATCTTTATCACGGTTTTCCCAGGCCACCGAATGGCGACGCTGCATATGCTGACGCAACGCTGTAGTCCCAACATGGGCCCCCTGGCCACGCTTGACTTTCTGGCCACATAGTCGACATACGGCTACGTTTACTTCCTCGGGCGGCTTGACGAAAAATTGCCACACCGCAGAGTAGGAAACTTTGCCTCCTCTACTCCTCACTGGCTGACTGCTACTTCCTCCGTGCACACCGGCACCACTACTGGCCGTGGTGGTAGGCTGCAGTGGAGCTGGTGCTCTACTCCGTGGCCGTTTGCCTCCACTGACACTGCTGCGACCCTGCTGCCTCCTGGCAGCAGCAATGGGAGGCCGTACAGGGACCCATGAGAGACTCTGGACCTAGCAGCAGCATGAGGAGGCGGTATATAGGGGCCTATGGCAGATTAGGGGTCTGGCAGCAGCTATAGGAGGCCCGTAATCTGCCAGCACCCTATGTCAAAAAATTCTACACACCAGCAGTGTGAAGAGACCTGAATGTGGCACATGGCAGAGTGTGGCGATGGAGACAGCAGCTATGGGAGGCCATACAGGGACCCATGAGAGACTCTGGACTTGGCAGCAGCATGAGGAGGCGGTATATAGGGGCCCATGGCAGATTAGGGGCCTGGCAGCAGCTATGGGAGGCCCGTAATCTGCCAGCACCCTATGTCAAAAAATTCAACACAACAGCAGTGTGTGAGGAGACCTGAAAGTGGCACATGGCAGAGTGTGGCGATGGAGACAGCAGCAATGGGAGGCCGTACAGGGACCCATGAGAGACTCTGGACTTGGCAGCAGCATGAGGAGGCGGTATATAGGGGCCCATGGCAGATTAGGGGCCTGGCAGCAGCTATGGGAGGCCCGTAATCTGCCAGCACCCTATGTCAAAAAATTCAACACAACAGCAGTGTGTGAGGAGACCTGAAAGTGGCACATGGCAGAGTGTGGCGATGGAGACAGCAGCAATGGGAGGCCGTACAGGGACCCATGAGAGACTCTGGACTTGGCAGCAGCATGAGGAGGTGGTATATAGGGGCCCATGGCAGATTAGGGGCCTGGCAGCAGCTATGGGAGGCCCGTAATCTGCCAGCACCCTATGTCAAAAAATTGAAAACACAAGCAGTGTGAAGAGACCTGAATGTGGCACATGGCAGAGTGTGGCGATGGAGACAGCAGCAATGGGAGGCCGTACAGGGACCCATGAGAGACTCTGGACTTGGCAGCAGCATGAGGAGGTGGTATATAGGGGCCCATGGCAGATTAGGGGCCTGGCAGCAGCTATGGGAGGCCCGTAATCTGCCAGCACCCTATGTCAAAAAATTGAAAACACAAGCAGTGTGAAGAGACCTGAATGTGGCACATGGCAGAGTGTGGCGATGGAGACAGCAGCAATGGGAGGCCGTACAGGGACCCATGAGAGACTCTGGACTTGGCAGCAGCATGAGGAGGCGGTATATAGGGGCCCATGGCAGATTAGGGGCCTGGCAGCAGCTATGGGAGGCCCGTAATCTGCCAGCACCCTATGTCAAAAAATTGAAAACACAAGCAGTGTGAAGAGACCTGAATGTGGCACATGGCAGAGTGTGGCGATGGAGACAGCAGCAATGGGAGGCCGTACAGGGACCCATGAGAGACTCTGGACTTGGCAGCAGCATGAGGAGGCGGTATATAGGGGCCTATGGCAGATTAGGGGCCTGGCAGCAGCTATGGGAGGCCCGTAATCTGCCAGCACCCTATGTCAAAAAATTCAACACAACAGCAGTGTGTGAGGAGACCTGAAAGTGGCACATGGCAGAGTGTGGCGATGGAGACAGCAGCAATGGGAGGCCGTACAGGGACCCATGAGAGACTCTGGACTTGGCAGCAGCATGAGGAGGCGGTATATAGGGGCCCATGGCAGATTAGGGGCCTGGCAGCAGCTATGGGAGGCCCGTAATCTGCCAGCACCCTATGTCAAAAAATTCAATACACCAGCAGTGTGAAGAGACCTGAATGTGGCACATGGCAGAGTGTGGCGATGGAAACAGCAGCAATGGGAGGCCGTACAGGGACCCATGACAGACTCTGGAACTGGCAGCAGCATGAGGAGGCGGTATATAGGGGCCCATGGCAGATTAGGGGCCTGGCAGCAGCTATAGGGGGCCCGTAATCTGCCAGCACCCTATGTCAAAAAATTCTACACACCAGCAGTGTGTGAGGAGACCTGAAAGTGGCACATGGCAGAGTGTGGCGATGGAGACAGCAGCAATGGGAGGCCGTACAGGGACCCATGAGAGACTCTGGACTTGGCAGCAGCATGAGGAGGCGGTATATAGGGGCCCATGGCAGATTAGGGGCCTGGCAGCAGCTATGGGAGGCCCGTAATCTGCCAGCACCCTATGTCAAAAAATTGAAAACACAAGCAGTGTGAAGAGACCTGAATGTGGCACATGGCAGAGTGTGGCGATGGAGACAGCAGCAATGGGAGGCCGTACAGGGACCCATGAGAGACTCTGGACTTGGCAGCAGCATGAGGAGGCGGTATATAGGGGCCCATGGCAGATTAGGGGCCTGGCAGCAGCTATGGGAGGCCCGTAATCTGCCAGCACCCTATGTCAAAAAATTGAAAACACAAGCAGTGTGAAGAGACCTGAATGTGGCACATGGCAGAGTGTGGCGATGGAGACAGCAGCAATGGGAGGCCATACAGGGACCCATGAGAGACTCTGGACTTGGCAGCAGCATGAGGAGGCGGTATATAGGGGCCCATGGCAGATTAGGGGCCTGGCAGCAGCTATGGGAGGCCCGTAATCTGCCAGCACCCTATGTCAAAAAATTGAAAACACAAGCAGTGTGAAGAGACCTGAATGTGGCACATGGCAGAGTGTGGCGATGGAGACAGCAGCAATGGGAGGCTGTACAGGGACCCATGAGAGACTCTGGACTTGGCAGCAGCATGAGGAGGCGGTATATAGGGGCCCATGGCAGATTAGGGGCCTGGCAGCAGCTATGGGAGGCCCGTAATCTGCCAGCACCCTATGTCAAAAAATTCAACACAACAGCAGTGTGTGAGGAGACCTGAAAGTGGCACATGGCAGAGTGTGGCGATGGAGACAGCAGCAATGGGAGGCCGTACAGGGACCCATGAGAGACTCTGGACTTGGCAGCAGCATGAGGAGGCGGTATATAGGGGCCCATGGCAGATTAGGGGCCTGGCAGCAGCTATGGGAGGCCCGTAATCTGCCAGCACCCTATGTCAAAAAATTGAAAACACAAGCAGTGTGAAGAGACCTGAATGTGGCACATGGCAGAGTGTGGCGATGGAGACAGCAGCAATGGGAGGCCGTACAGGGACCCATGAGAGACTCTGGACTTGGCAGCAGCATGAGGAGGCGGTATATAGGGGCCCATGGCAGATTAGGGGCCTGGCAGCAGCTATGGGAGGCCCGTAATCTGCCAGCACCCTATGTCAAAAAATTGAAAACACAAGCAGTGTGAAGAGACCTGAATGTGGCACATGGCAGAGTGTGGCGATGGAGACAGCAGCAATGGGAGGCCGTACAGGGACCCATGAGAGACTCTGGACTTGGCAGCAGCATGAGGAGACGGTATATAGGGGCCCATGGCAGATTAGGGGCCTGGCAGCAGCTATGGGAGGCCCGTAATCTGCCAGCACCCTATGTCAAAAAATTCAACACACCAGCAGTGTGTGAGGAGACCTGAAAGTGGCACATGTTTGAGGCATGATTCATGGCGGATTTAGTCAGTTGTGTCAGGAACTGGTGGTTTGAAATCCAGACTAATCCACGCCTGATTCATTTTCACAAACGTGAGTCTCTCCACACTTTGGGTGGACAGTCGTGTCCTCCGCGGAGTTGCAATACCTCCTGCCGCACTAAACACGCGCTCCGATGCCACGCTACTGGCCGGGCATGACAGCCTTTCAAGGGCAAATTCAGCTAGTTGGGGCCAAAGGTCAAGTTTCGTTGCCCAGTAGTCAAGGGGATTGTCTACCTCGGTTGGCAGGGTGCTGTCCAAGTAGGCCCAAGCCTGTTGTTTGAGCTCCTGCTCCAGGTCCACCTGATGCTGCTGCTGCTGCTGCTGCTGCGGCTGGTTAGTAGTTTCCTCACTGCGCTGGTGAAGAAAGCTACTCATCATCGACTGCAGACTGAGGCAGCCGCTGCTGGTGGAGCTGCCACTGCTCCTACCACCCCACCCCTCCCCTGCTGCCATGCCAGCGGAACGCGAGCGCACAGGGCCCACAGTGTCTGAGGATGGACGTTGGCGCACAAAGGCAGAGACCAACTGACTACATAGGTGGTTTTTATAGTACGTTATTTTGGCCTCCCTCTCAGCAGGTGTGAAAAAGGCCACCATTTTGGACCGGTAGCGAGGGTCCAACAAGGTGGACAGCCAAAAGTCATCCCTCTGTCTGATGGTTATTATTCGGCTGTCGCTACGCAAGCAAGCGAGCATGCTATGGGCCATTTGTGCCAAGGAATGCGAGGGACTCCCTGCCTCCATCTCCACAGCATACTGCCACGGTGCGTCTGGGTCCTCTGTCTCCTCCTCCTCCTCCTCTACCAGATGCTCCTGCTCCTCCACTCCTGTCCGCTGAGTGGAAAAACCACCCATTTCACTCAATAATTCCTGAGCACCAATGTCCTCCTCTACCTCCTCCTCTTCTTCCTGTCCTGCCCCCACAGGGGTCATGTGGCGTTGAGATCTGTGCGCCACGTCTACCGTACCCTGACCAGCCATTGTTAACAGCATTTGTTCCAGGACGTGCAACAGAGGAATGACGTCGTTCATCCCATAGTCCTGCCGACTCACGAATAGCGTGGCCTCCTCAAAGGGCCTGAGCAAGCGGCAGGTGTCACGCATGAGCTGCCAATGGCTGACATCTAAGTTACACAGGGAGTACCTTTATCCGCTTTTAACATCAGGAAATCTGTGATGGCCTTTCGCTGTTCGTAAAGGCGGTCTAACATATGTAGGGTTGAATTCCACCTTGTTGCAACGTCACAGCATGAGGAGTCGGTACGGGGGCCCATGGCAGATTACGTGCCTGGCAGCAGCAATGGGAGGCCCGTAATCTGCCAGCACCCTATGTCAAAAAATTGAACACACCAGCAGTGTGAGGAGACCTGAAAGTGGCACATGGCAGAGTGTGGCGATGGAGACAGCAGCAATGGGAGGCCGTACAGGGACCCATGAGAGACTCTGGAACTGGCAGCAGCATGAGGAGGCGGTATATAGGGGCCCATGGCAGATTAGGGGCCTGGCAGCAGCTATGGGAGGCCCGTAATCTGCCAGCACCCTATGTCAAAAAATTCAACACAACAGCAGTGTGTGAGGAGACCTGAAAGTGGCACATGGCAGAGTGTGGCGATGGAGACAGCAGCAATGGGAGGCCGTACAGGGACCCATGAGAGACTCTGGACTTGGCAGCAGCATGAGGAGGCGGTATATAGGGGCCCATGGCAGATTAGGGGCCTGGCAGCAGCTATAGGAGGCCCGTAATCTGCCAGCACCCTATGTCAAAAAATTCAACACACCAGCAGTGTGAGGAGACCTGAAAGTGGCACATGGCAGAGTGTGGCGATGGAGACAGCAGCAATGGGAGGCCGTATAGGGACCCATGAGAGACTCTGGACTTGGCAGCAGCATGAGGAGGCGGTATATAGGGGCCCATGGCAGATTAGGGGCCTGGCAGCAGCTATGGGAGGCCCGTAATCTGCCAGCACCCTATGTCAAAAAATTCAACACAACAGCAGTGTGTGAGGAGACCTGAAAGTGGCACATGGCAGAGTGTGGCGATGGAGACAGCAGCAATGGGAGGCCGTATAGGGACCCATGAGAGACTCTGGACTTGGCAGCAGCATGAGGAGGTGGTATATAGGGGCCCATGGCAGATTAGGGGCCTGGCAGCAGCTATAGGAGGCCCGTAATCTGCCAGCACCCTATGTCAAAAAATTCAACACACCAGCAGTGTGTGAGGAGACCTGAAAGTGGCACATGGCAGAGTGTGGCGATGGAGACAGCAGCAATGGGAGGCCGTACAGGGACCCATGAGAGACTCTGGAACTGGCAGCAGCATGAGGAGGCGGTATATAGGGGCCCATGGCAGATTAGGGGCCTGGCAGCAGCTATAGGGGGCCCGTAATCTGCCAGCACCCTATGTCATAAAATTCTACACACCAGCAGTGTGTGAGGAGACCTGAAAGTGGCACATGGCAGAGTGTGGCGATGGAGACAGCAGCAATGGGAGGCCGTACAGGGACCCATGAGAGACTCTGGACTTGGCAGCAGCATGAGGAGGCGGTATATAGGGGCCCATGGCAGATTAGGGGCCTGGCAGCAGCTATGGGAGGTCCGTAATCTGCCAGCACCCTATGTCACTCTCCTCGCCAGTACTTCTTCGCCTGGCTGCTGAAAAGGCCGATGTCTCCCCCCGTTCCTGACCGCCCTCTGTTAGCTCTTCCTCACTGTACAGTGGGGCTGAGCCCACAGCATGCGATACTTCGCTTGGTGAGGGAACAGCAAAGGACAGGGGCAGGTAGAGGACACGTGATTTCAGTGGGCTTGCTCCCGGGCCATGCCAACTAACGGTTGTGTCTGACGTACCCACCGACCGTTGGCTGTAGGTGTCAGAGGTGACCTGGGAAGAGGAAGACGACCGAGCCAACCAATCAACGACGGCAGGGTTGTCGGTGGAGACACGACCGCTGGATGACACCGGGAGCACTGGCCTCTGGCTGCGAATAGTGCTGCCTCGACCCCTTCCTCTGCTGCCACGTCTGCTCGCTCCTAAAAAATTGCCTCCTCTGCCACTCCTCTGCATGTTGTCTGACATACTCTTTAATTCAACGATTATGTGTCCCTGAGTAACAATTCTCTGGCACTCGGTAACAATTCTGTCTGTCCCTGAGTAAAAATTCTGTGGCCCTAATTAAAGTTTCTGTGGCCCTGAGTAACAATTCTCTGGCACTCCGTAACAATTCTGTCTGTCCCTGAGTAAAAATTCTGTGGCCCTAAGTAAAGTTTCTGTGGCCCTGAGTAACAATTCTCTGGCACTCAGTAACAATTCTGTCTGTCCCTGAGTAACAATTCTCTGGCACTCAGTAACAATTCTGTCTGTCCCTGAGTAAAAATTCTGTGGCCCTAAGTAAAGTTTCTGTGGCCCTGAGTAACAATTCTCTGGCACTCCGTAACAATTCTGTCTGTCCCTGAGTATGAATTCTGTGGCCCTAACTAGCGTTTCTTTGTCCCTAAGTAACAGTTCTGTGGCCCTGAGTAACAATTCTGTGTCTGTGCGAGTAACAATTCTGTGGCCCTAAGTAACAGTTCTGTGGCCCTCAGTAACAGTTCTGTGTCTGTGCGAGTAACAATTCTGTGTCTGTGCGAGTAACCATTCTGTGGCCCTAAGTAAAGTTTCTGTGGCCCTCAGTAACAGTTCTGTGTCTGTGCGAGTAACAATTCTGTGTCTGTGCGAGTAACAATTCTGTGGCCCTAAGTAACAGTTCTGTGGCCCTAAGTAACAGTTCTGTGGCCTTCAGTAACAATTCTGTGTCTGTGCGAGTAACAATTCTGTGTCTGTGCGAGTAACAATTCTGTGGCCCTAAGTAAAGTTTCTGTGGCCCTAAGTAACAATTCTCTGGCACTCAGTAACAATTCTGTCTGTCCCTGAGTAACAATTCTCTGGCACTCAGTAACAATTCTGTCTGTCCCTGAGTAAAAATTCTGTGGCCCTAATAACGTTTCTGTGGCCCTAAGTAACAATTCTCTGGCACTGAGTAACAATTCTGTCTGTCCCTGAGTATGAATTCTGTGGCCCTAACTAGCGTTTCTTTGTCCCTAAATAACGATTCTGTGGCCCTCATTAACAAGTCTGTGTCCCTGAGTAATGGTTCTCTGTCCCTAAGTAACTTTTCTCTGTCCCCAATTATCGTTTCTGTGGCCCTAACTCTGTCCCTGTCCCTAGTACAGAGCGGTCTGCCTCTGTTCAATGACTGCAGGCAAATGAAGAATTCCAAAATGGCCGCTATTTATAGCTCGACCATTACACAGTGCTGGCTGGCTGGCTGCTGATTGGCTGATGCGATCACATGTCATTGAGGAATGCATTATGGGTCAGCGCGCCTTGTGTGCGCGCCTTCCCAGACATCCCCGCTCCGTCGCCGCACATGTCAGCCGCCATTTTCTGTAAAATTTCGATTCGCGAGTCCGATATAGGCTATTTTTCGGATTCGGCACGAATCAAAATTTTTCCGATATTCGACTCGAATTCCACTTCGGATACTTCGATTCGCTCATCTCTAATTATTATTATTATTACTACTAGCATTATTAATAATAAGTTGTTATAATTCATAATTATTATTATTATTAACATTAAAAATAATTATTAATCAAATATTATTATTACTACTACTATCATTAATAATAATAATAATAATAATAATTTGTTATAATTCATATTTATTATTAACATTAAAAAATAACAATTATTATTAATCAAGTATTATTATTATTATTATTATTATTACTACTAGCATTATTAATAATAAGTTGTTATAATTCATAATTATTATTATTAACATTAAAAATAATTATTATTAATCAAGTATTATTATTATTATTACTACTATCAATAATAATAATAATAATAATAATAATTTGTTATAATTCATAATTATTATTAACATTAAAAATAACAATTATTATTAATCAAGTATTATTATTATTCTTATTATTACTAGCATTATTATTGGTGGCACAGTGGTGCTTGCAATGATCAGCTTTTATTTATTCATGTAAATCCTTTATCCCAAAAGGGAAAAAAAAAATTGTACTGTTTGTAGCTGTTTAAAAAGTGTTAGCTGGAGTTTGGCTTTATTACTGTATCTAAATCTGCTAGTACATCTAACACTCGTGCCCCCCCTTCTTTGCTCATTCCTCCAGAGCTGTGTCTCACTAATACAGGAGGTGTGTTACTGGCCAGATCACCAGGTGAAATCAGAGGGGGGGGGGGAAGCAAAAGAAAAGAAAACTAATGCAGCCACCACAATGCTTGACAAGCTTATATATAGGCCTACTTTTTTGGCAAGGGGGCTTTCACAGCACCATATATAATTGAACAACAACTATTAACAGCTCCTGGTGTATTCTTCCTTTTTCCCCCCTGAAGAAGATTAAAATAGTCAACTGAAACGCGTTGGGGCTGTACTATTTTTTTGGAGATTAATACTCCGGGGTGCAGAAGAAACCGTTTTCTTTGTTATTGAGATGTATGCCTGTACCATGTTGTCATTTTATGTATAATATCTTTTTTACATACTTTTAAGATAAAAATAAATACAATTACATTTTATTTATTTGTTACATTTTATGTGCTGCTGTGAAAGTCCCATTTCCACTATACTATGTACAGTATATGTATTCATTATAGGGAGGTGGCACCACATGTATTTGGGTCTGAAGGCCAGTTATTAGTGATTGGTAAGCTGATATACACTCATCTTCCTCTTTATTAGGTACACCTGTTCAATGGCTTGGTAAAACAAATCAGCCAATCACATAGCAGCAACTTAATCCATTTAGGCATCTAGACGTGGTGAAGAAGACATGCTGAAGTTCAAACCGAACATCAGAATGGGGAAGAAAGGGGATTTAAGTGACTTTGAACGTGGCATGGTTGTTGGTGCCAGACGGGCTGGTCTGAATATTTGAAAAACTGCTCATCTACCGGGATTTTCATGCATAGCCATCTCTAGGGTTTACAGAGAATGGTCAGAAAAAGAGAAAATATCCAGTGAGCTGCAATTGTGCCTTGTTGATGTCAGAGGTCAGGGGAAAATGAGCAGACTGGTTGCTGCAACATTCAGATGGTAGGGTCAGAATTTGGCGTAAACAACATGAAAGTATGGATCCATCCTGCCTTGTATCAATGGTTCAGGCTAGTGGTGGTGGTGTAATGAGGAGAATGGGCCAACAACTTGAAAGTATGGATCCTTCCTGCCTTGTATCAACGGTTCAGGCTGCTGGTGTCATGGTGTGGTGGATCCATCCTGCCTTATATCAATAGTTCAGGCTGGTGGTGGTGGTGTCATGGTGTGGTGGATCCATCCTGCCTTGTATCAACAGTTCAGGCTGGTGGTGGTGGTGTAATGAGGAGAATGGTCCAACAACATGAAACATGGATCCATCCTGCCTTGTATCAACGGTTCAGGCTGGTGGTGTCATGGTGAGGTGGATCCATCCTGCCTTGTATCAACGGTTCAGGCTGGTGGCGGTGGCGTAATGAGGAGAATGGGCCAACAACATGAAAGCATGGATCCTGCCTTGTATCAACGATTCAGGCTGGTGGTGGTGTAATGAGGAGAATGGGCCAACAACATCAAACATGGATCCATCCTGCCTTGTATAAACGGTTCAGGCTGGTGGTGTCATGGTGAGGTGGATCCATCCTGCCTTGTATCAATGATTCAGGCTGGTGGTGGTGTAACGAGGAGAATGGGCCACCAACATGAAAGCATGGATCCATCCTGCCTTGTATCAATAGTTCAGGCTGGTGGTGGTGGTGTAATAAAGAAAATGGGCCAACATGAAAGTATGGATCCATCCTGCCTTGCATCAGCAGTTCAGGGTGGTGGTGGTGGTGTAATGAGGAGAATGGGCCAACAACATGAAAGCATGGATTTATCCTGCCTCGTATCAATGGTTCAGGCTGGTGGTGGTGCCATAATGAGGAGAATGGACCAACATGAAAGCATGGATCCATCCTGCCTTGTATCAACGGTTCAGGCTGGTGGTGGTGCCGTAATGAGGAGAATGGGCCAACATGAAAGCATGGATCCATCCTGCCTTGTATCAATGGTTCAGGCTGGTGGTGGTGGTGTCATGGTGTGGTGGATCCATCCTGCCTTGTATCAATGGTTCAGGCTGGTGGTGGTGGTGTAATGGTTTGGGGAGATTTTCTGGGCCCTAGCAAGGTGGACCTAATAAAGTGGCCTTTGAGTGTAGAATACATTTTTGATTTTGGGTTTAACACCAATTTTCCACGGATTATATACTGCCAAGTAGAAAAAAAATGTTACTCCTGTGTTGAACTTTTTCCATCTGAAAGATATCCCGCAGATAGCCACATTGATGGTAATAAATGTATGTTCAAAGATATGTTAAGATCTCCACAGTGTCAATATATTTATACAAATTAAAAACAGTAGCCATCTGCCACTAGCCAGCCCCGCTGCTCTACATATGTTCCATTTTTTAGGTGAGGACTCTGAGCCGTATGGTTCCCAGGATCAACACCGAAGGATCTCTATGATGTCTCTATGGATGAAAAAATGTTTTATTGTTTCTCTTCTCTTAAGTTTGTCAATACTATTTTTATTATCAAAATTCCAATATTTATTATAAAGAATAAAGTATTACATATATTTTCTGTTTTCTAATATTTTATTCTTTTTCAAATTCTTTTCTTTTCCACATTTTTTAAAGTACAACGTTGTATTTCCAAACTCTAAAGGTGGCTATGATTAAGGCCTGATGGCTGAAACGCGTTAAACATCTATGCTGTACTTACTATGTATCCAATAAACTTCACCGCAATTGGATGACACTGAGGCTGATCACAATTATCAAGGAAGAAATGACCAGAAGCATTGTACAAGACAACAGACGAGGGAGGCGCCCTGTGTACTTGCCAACATCCCTATTATAGGAATTTATACAGCAGAATTATCCCCATATAATGGGACCTTATAGATAAATTATAAACAAATTTTTAAAAAAATTTCAGAATACTCTTTATTATAATCAAATCTTAAAAATTGTAAAACATGACACATTGAAATTCAATATATCGCCAAAAGTATTGGGCCCCGCCCTCCCAATCATGTGATTCAGGTGTTCCAATCCCCTCCATGGACACAGGTGTATACAATCAAGCCCCTAGGCATGCAGACGGCTTCTACAAACATTGGTGAAAGAATGGGTCGCTCTCAGGAGCTCAGTGACTCCAAGCGTGGTCCCGTGATAGGTGGCCACCTGTGCAATAAGTCCATCCGTGACATTTCCTGACTACTAAATATTCCACGCTCAACTGTTAGTGGGATTATAACAAAGTGGAAGCAACTGGGAACAACAGCCACTCAGCCACCAAGTGGTAGGCCACGTCACATGACAGAGCGGGGTCAGCGCATGCTGTAGCGCACAGTGCGCAGAAGTCGCCGACTGTCTGCAGAGTCAATAGCTAAAGACCTCCAAACTTGGTGTGGCCTTCAGATGAGCCCAACAACAGTGCGTAGAGAGCTTCATGGAATGGGTTTCCATGGCCGAGCAGCTGCGTCCAAGCCTTACATCACCAAGTGCAATGCAAAGCGGCAGATGCAGTGGTGTAAAGCACGCCGCCACTGGACTCTAGAGCAGTGGAGAGGTGTTCTCTGGAGTGACCAATCACGCTTCTCTGTCTGGCAATCTGATGGATGTGTCTGAGTTTGGCGGTTGCCAGGAGAACGGTACTTGACTGACTGCATTGTGCCAAGTTGCTGGAGGGGTTTGCAGTGTTTTTGGCCCCCCTTAAGCTCTGCACAGCCAGGCAACACACATTTTCCACACTTGCATCCAAAGTCAGTAAACAGTCTATGAGCTTGTTTTTTTGTAGTTTTATTAGGGGTTAGCAACTTGGGTGGGGTCTAGGGATATATGGGATGCACAATGGAACTGAACAACTTGGGGGACAACTTCTTAAGTACAAAGGACAAAAATCAGCACAATCTCATAATAACAGATCCTTCAGGAGTGGTCCTTATCTTCTGAAGAATCAGCACACAGTCTTTACAAGGAGCCCTTGGTCCCCTTAGTGAACCTCCTCAGACCCCAGATGAAAATCTCCTCATCCACCTGGCTGTCTTGAGAATATCACAGTGCAAGGGATTCTAAGACAAAGAATGCAGTCCCAGGGAGAATTCGTTTGGTATTGCACCTGACCGCCCTCCCTTTCTTTGGCCTGGGGGGGGGGGGGTGGGGGGGAAGACGTACTCACACTGTCCTGTTCCTGTAGCTTTAAAGGTTAAGGCTCCTTTCAGGTCTTACGCTGGGCTGCCTTCTTCCCCTGCTAACAGGCTGTCTCTCCCCGATAGACTATGGGACAATGGAGGTCCTTCTTTTCCAGCTTCCAGCCTGTAGGTGGACTCCCAGGTTCCACACCAGCAGCACTTCCTCACTCCATCTTCCACCTGAATCCCTTGCCAGCATGGTTCTCTCATATGTATGGGCTATTCTACCACACTACCAGGGCCTCTTAGCCTGGGATTGGTCAGACTCATGAAAATGCAGATTGAGGTCTCCACCCTTTCACCCACTGGCTTCTGGAAGCTTCCATGGACCTCCAGGACCAGGTGGAGACGATACAGTCCAAACCTGCTGTTACCCAGCCTGACTTCAGGCTCACTCACTACCCCATGAGCCAAAAATAAATTTACCTTACACTAGCCCAGTGTTTCTCAACTCCAGTCCTCATGGACCCCCAACAGGTCATGTTTTCAGGATTTCCATTATTTTGCACAGGTGATTTGATCAGTTTCACTGCCTTAGTAATTACCACAGCTATTTCATCTGAGGGAAATCCTGAAAACATGACCTGTTGGGGGTCCATGAGGACTGGAGTTGAGAAACACTGCACTAGCCGCACCTAGTGGGCGCTACACTTGCAAATGAGAGTTTACCAATCATGTGACCGCTGTGACTTCCAATTACAGCGGTCACATGATCAGAATGTCCGCTTCCATCTCCAAGCTTTCAGAACCTCTTAAAGGGCCAGGAGGCAGCGGCGCTAAGAGTTTAAATTATTCCATGCCCATCATATTGTCTTCCTCTGATTCTGATGCGATGCAGAAAGGAATAATTCCCGCATACACTGCTTCTCCCCTGAGGCTACCGTGTGCTTCACTGTGCATGACTGACAGCTGCACTCTGTTTAGGGTGATTCCAGCACCAGTACTACAATTTATCCGAGTTGTCAGGGGTGCGATTTACCGCGTGTTATTTGATTGTCAGCGCAGCTATTATTGCTGATGTTCCCGGCCGTAGCCAGAAAACATGCATGCGGTCGGGGCCTCTTTAAATGTTGCATTATGATACAGTAACATTCCATGAATCTAATCATAGATTTTCCTGCATGCTCGCCTCTGGCTGTTGTTGTCAATTCCTGCGAGCATCACATTCACGAAACGTGGAAAATGATTATTAAATGTACTAAATTTCCCCGTAGCGCCTTTAAAAAAGTCTGCTATGAAGATTATAAATCTCTTCATGGCATATATGGATGGGAAAACAAAGACAGTTTTCAAATAAACTTTTCGCTTATGTTTATGTATTTTTATCACTAAATATGTATGTTTTCTGCAGCTACACACACTATATTGCTAAAAGTATTGTCTCAGAGAATCAAGTAAGCAGCTGAATATTTGTGCAGCTCTAGTCAATCCCTGGAGGATGGTGCCCAGATGGTGGCTGGGAGGGAGCATAAATAGCCTGTGACTTGGAACAGAGGGATTCTTGTCTTAGAGGAGCAGATCCCAGCCTGGAGGGCTGCTGCCATTATTGTGCTGCTCATTGAGTTCTCAGCTACTCTGTATTGCCAAAAGTATTGGGCCAGCCCTCCCAATCATGTGATTCAGGTGTTCCAATCCCCTCCATGGACACAGGTGTATACAATCAAGCCCCTAGGCATGCAGGCGGCTTCTATAAACATTGGTGAAAGAATGGGTCGCTCTCAGGAGCTCAGTGACTCCAAGCGTGGTCCCGTGATAGGTGGCCACCTGTGCAATAAGTCCATCCGTGACATTTCCTGGCTACTAAACAGGGTGGATAAAAATCAATGATTTTTAAAAAAAAAATAAAAAAAATCGGATTTTTTTGAATAAAATGCTTTTTGAGGAAAATATATTACCATCCAAAGGTTATTCCATCATGAAATAAAGATTAGTTTTTTTAATTACGTAGAATAAGGCTGTATATGTTTAATTTTTTTGGTAAATAAATTCCATGACTCCATTCACAATGTCAGGCTCTTCCAGAGGTTTCTGTCAGATTATTGGGCAGTTTCTCTGCCTACAAGATATTATCACAGATGCTTGGCTTGCTTTGCAGTTCTCAAAACTGAATTTGACTCAGCGGAGATCACAGGCCTCTTCTTCACAGCAAAAATGTTATAACATGAACAGAGTTAAGAAAAAGACCTGAATCCTAACTTCTACAAACCTATGAATACAGAATCAACCCCTTCAGTGCGAAGGTGCAAGAAGTTCAGTGAATAGAATAGAAACAATATTTTTCTGATTGTTTGGAGTGGAATAGATCTGCACAAGAAGAAAGTGAAACTAAGTGTGAGGAGGAAGGGGCCGACAGTGTGAGGAGGGAGGGGCTGACAGTGTGAGGAGGGAGGGGCTGACAGTGCGAGGAGGGAGGGGCTGACAGTGCGAGGAGGGAGGGGCTGACAGTCTAAGTTTCTTCAAATATATATATTTTGTTTAGCCAAATTAGTTAACAAACTTGGATGTTTGTTTAAGCAAATCACATATGCTGGAATGTTATTGTTTCAGATGAATAAATCTATTTAAATTGTTATTATTAAGGTAATGATTATTTTTCTCCTTCCTAAGTACAACAGAAAAGTTGTCCAAATATGAATGATTAACCTATTAAACTGGGGATAAAAAAACTAATATGAAAAGTTGTTATTCTAAAAATCTTCATCTACTTGTATATTAAAGTTATACCCGCAAGAATTAGTCTTTATGTAGAAAACTAGGATTTACATCCAGCCTTACTGACTAGCGATTTAAATCGTGATTTAAATCAGTTTGATTTAAATCAAATCCACCCTGCTACTAAATATTCCACGCTCAACTGTTAGTGGGATTATAACAAAGTGGAAGCAACTGGGAACAACAACAACTCAGCCACCAAGTGGTAGGCCACGTCACATGACAGGGCGGGGTCAGCGCATGCTGAAGCGCACAGTGCGCAGAAGTCGCCGACTGTCTGCAGAGTCAATAGCTAAAGACCTCCAAACTTGGTGTGGCCTTCAGATGAGCCCAACAACAGTGCGTAGAGAGCTTCATGGAATGGGTTTCCATGGCCGAGCAGCTGCATCCAAGCCTTACATCACCAAGTGCAATGCAAAGCGTCGGATGCCGTGGTGTAAAGCACGCTACCACTGGACTCTAGAGCAGTGGAGAGGTGTTCTCTGGAGTGACCAATCATGCTTCTCTGTCTGGCAATCCAATGGACGTGTCTGGGTTTGGCAGTTGCCAGGAGAACGGTACTTGCCTGACTGCATTGTGCCAAATGTAAAGTTTGGTGGAGGGGGGATTATGGTGTGGGGTGGTTTTTCAGGGGTTGGGCTTGGCCCCCTAGTTCCAGTGAAGGGAAATCTTAAGGCATCAGCATACCAAGACATTTTGGACAATTTCATGCTCCCAACTTTATGGGAAGAGTTTGGGGATGGCCCCTTCCTGTTCCAACATGACTGCCCACCAGTGCACAAAGCAAGGTCCATAAAGACATGGAGGAGCCAGTTTGGGGTGGAGGAACTTGACTGGCCTGCACAGAGTCCTGACCTCAACCCATAGAACACCTTTGGGATGAATTAGAGCGGAGACTGTGAGCCAGGCCTCCTCCCCCGACATCAGTGCCTGACCTGACAAATGTGCTTCTGGAAGAATGGTCCAACCTTCCCATAGACACCCTCCTAAACCTTGTGGACAGCCTTCCCAGAAGAGTTGAAGCTGTTATAGCTGCAAAGGGCGGGGCCAACTCAATATTGAACCCTACGGACTAAGACTGGGGGGCCATTAAAGGTCATGTGTGTGGAAAGGGCGGGGCCAACTCAATATTGAACCCTACGGACTAAGACTGGGAGGCCATTAAAGGTCATGTGTGTGGAAAGGGCGGGGCCAACTCAATATTAAACCCTACGGACTAAGACTGGGATGGTAATAAAGTTTATGTGCGTGTAAAGGCCGGCCGACCAATACTTTTGGCAATATAATGTATATACAAACAAGGGAAAAGAAACACACCGCTTGATGGAGCGGTTTTTGGTGTAGGGATCCTGCATGATAGCACTTGGTGTGAGATGTGTAGTGCTCACTCCTGCAGGGGTTGCTGAATAAATGTGCAGAGTTCTTTTCCTAGTAGTTGCCCCATAGCCAGGAACACAGTCACTCCTTTGGCTCCATGAACAGTCTAGGGCAAGGGTCTCCAAACCTTCCCAACAAAGGGCCATTTTACTGTCCTTCAGACTGTAGTGGGGCCAGACTGTGACCAGTGGGAGTAGAAAATGTCTTGGTGTCAGTGGGAGTAAATAATACCTTAATTTTGATATTACAGAAATATTGTCCCACTGTTGATGTCAGTGAGTGGAATAGTGTCCCATCATTGTTATATGTGGGAGGAATATTGACCCATTGTTGATATCAGCTGGAAGAATCGTACCCCATCGTTGGAGTCAGTGGGAGGATTAGTGTTGCATCGTTGGTGTCAGTGCGAGAAATAGTGCCTCGACGTTGGTGTCAGTGGAAGGAATAGTGCCTCATCATTGGTATACGTGGGAGGAATATTGGCCATTGTTGTTGTCAGTGGGAAGAATCGTACCCCATCATTGGTGTACATGGGAGAAATAGTGTCCCATCATTGGTGTCAGTGGGAGGAGTAGTGCCTCATTGTTGGTGTCAGTGGGGAGAGTAGTGCCTCATTATCAGTGTCAGTGAGAGGAATAGTGCTTCATTGTTCGTGTTAGTCAAAGGAATAGTTCCTCATCGTTGGTGTCAGTCGGAGGAATAGCTCCTCATCGTTGGTGTCAGTGGGAGAAATAGTGCTTCATCGTTGGTGTCAGTGGGAGGAATAGTGATTCATCGTTGGTGTCAGTGGGAGGAGTAGTGCCTCATTGTTGGTGTCAGTGGGGAGAGTAGTGCCTCATTATCAGTGTCAGTGAGAGGAATAGTGCTTCATTGTTCGTGTTAGTCAAAGGAATAGTTCCTCATCGTTGGTGTCAGTCGGAGGAATAGTGTTTCATTGTTAGTGTTATTGGGAGGAATAGTTCCTCACGGTTGGTATCAGTGGGAGGAATAGTTCCTCATGGTTGGTGTCAGTGGGAGGAATAGTGCTTCATCGTTGGCGTCAGTGGGAGGAATAGTGCTTCATCGTTGGCGTCAGTGGGAGGAATAGTGCTTCATTGTTGGTGTCAGTGGGAGGAATAGTTCCTCATTGTTGGTGTCAGTGGGAGGAATAGTTCCTCATTGTTGGTGTCAGTGGGAGGAATAGTTCCTCATTCTTGGTGTAAGTGGGAGGAATAGTGCCCCATCATTGGTATCAGTGGGAGGAATAGTGTCCCATCATTGGTATCAGTGGGAGGAATAGTGCCCCGTCATTGGTGTCAGTGGGAGGAATAGTGTCCCATCATTGGTGTCAGTGGGAGGAATAGTGCCCCGTCATTGGTGTCAGTGGGAGGAATAGTGTCCCATCATTGGTGTCAGTGGGAGGAATAGTGCCCCATCGTTGTTGTCAGTGGGAGGAATAGTGCTTCATCATTGGTGTCAGTGGGAGGAATAGTGCCCCATCATTGGTGTCAGTGGGAGCAATAGTGCTTCATCGTTGGTGTCAGTGGAAGGAATAGTGCTTCATCGTTGTTGTCAGTGGGTGGAATAGTGCTTCATCATTGGTGTTAGCGGATGGAGTAGTGCCCAAGGACTGGATAAAGGCAGGCAAAGGGCCACCATAGTTTGGAGACCACTGGTCTAGGGTATGCTTTTCTGATGCTATAGTGCATAATTTGATCTTGGATAGATTCAGGGTAGCTGTGGGATACTCCAGTGATGACCTTGAGGACACTAACCTTTCACTTAGTAAGGTGAGCAACAGTCCCTGCTTGCAGCAAATGTTGGACTGAGATTTTCAGGAACACTTTAGTAGTGAACTCCCTTTAGGTAGAACTGAATCCATTGTGAAAGCTCTGGCAGTGAAGAAAACTCCTCACTTGCAGCAAATAGTGGACTGAGCTTTGTAGTAGCACTTGAGAAAAAAACTTTCTGTTAAGTATCTGGCCAGAGTCCTTGCACACATAGTTATTGGACTCAACATCTCCAGGACACCAGACACAGGGGGGTTGATTTACCAAAGACAAATAGACTGTGCACTCTGCAAGTTGCAGTTCCTCCAGAGCTTAGTAAATGAGGTGAAGCTTCCTTTTGCAAAGTATACCCAATCACAGGCAATGAAAATAAAAAAAAAAACAGCATTTTTGCTTGCACACAGGGCGGACTGACAACTCATGGGGCCCCCCGGGCAAAAGGGAATCATGGGGTCCCTGTGTCCTTGCCCAAACTCAAAAAAGCCTATGAAAAAGGTACCAGGGGCATCTCATGGGGCCCCCTACTGACCCCGGGCCCTCAGGCAGTGCCTGAGTTTCCAAATGGTCAGTCCGCCCCTGCTTGCACATGATTGGATGATAGAAGTCAGCAGATCTTCTGTTCATTTACTAAGCTCTGGAGGAACTTCACTTGCAGAGTGCACAGTCTAGTTGCCTTTAGTAAATCAACCCCAATGTCCCCTTTGAACACAGCTGACTCTAGCACAAGAGGGATGACAGCAGAACAGTCTCAGGGATCTCTCATACTAATGTCCTTGGATAATCGGTTGCCTCCTTCCGGTATCTCCTAGACATTTTTCCAGTAACACCAGACTAGATCTTCCGACAAAAACTCCCTCTGTCAGCTCCAGCAACTTTCAGAAGAAATAGGCCCTCATCCAACCTACCTGGGACCTTGTTGAACAGTAGACACATGGCAAGCCTAGGGGGAAACAACCCCCCTAGGCTATGATCCCCTACTCAGGGACAAGACCCCTCTGTTCCAGGTCTCAGGCTATTTATACACCTTCCCAGCAACCATCTGTGCAGACTTCCACATGAATTGGCTGGGACAGTGTAATATTAAAACTGCCCATTTGCCTAACTCCACACCTACAGTCAGGTCCATAAATATTGGGACATCAACACAATTCTAACATTTTTGGCTCTATACACCACCACAATAGATTTGAAATGAAACAAACAAGATGTGCTTTAACTGCAGACTGTCAGCTTTAATTTGAGGGTATTTACATCCAAATCAGGTGAACAGTGTAGGAATTACAACAGTTTGCATATGTGCCTCCCACTTCTTAAGGGACCAAAAGTAATGGGACAGAATAATAATCATAAATCAAACTTTCACTTTTTAATACTTGGTTGCAAATCCTTTGCAGTCAATTACAGCCTGAAGTGTGGAACGCATAGACATCACCAGACGCTGGGTGTCATCCCTGGTGATGCTCTGCCAGGCCTCTACTGCAACTGTCTTCAGTTCCTGCTTGTTCTTGGGGCATTTTCCCTTCAGTTTTGTCTTCAGCAAGTGAAATGCTCAATCGGATTCAGGTCAGGTGATTGACTTGGCCATTGCAGAACATTCCACTTCTTTCCCTTAAAAAACTCTTTGGTTGCTTTTGCAGTCTGCTTTGGGTCATTGTCCATCTGCACTGTGAAGCGTCCAATGAGTTGTGAAGCATTTGGCTGAATATGAGCAGATAATATTCCCGAAACACTTCACAATTCATCCGGCTGCTTTTGTCAGCAGTCACATCATCAATAAATACAAGAGAACCAGTTCCATTGGCAGCCATACATGCCCACGCCATGACACTACCACCACCATGATCACTGATGAGGTGGTATGCTTAGGATCATGAGCAGTTCCTTTCCTTCTCCATACTCTTCTCTTCCCATCACTCGGGTACAAGTTGATGTCGGTCTCATCTGTCCATAGGATGTTGTTCCAGAACTGTGAAGGCTTTTTTACATGTCGTTTGGAAAACTCTAATCTGGCCTTCCTGTGTTTGAGGCTCACTAATGGTTTCCATCTTGTGGTGAACCCTCTGTATTCACTCTGGTGAAGTCTTCTCTTGATTGGTGACTTTGACACACATACACCTACCTCCTGGAGAGTGTTCTTGATCTGGCCAACTGTTGTGAAGGGTGTTTTCTTCACCAGGGAAAGAATTCTTCGGTCATCCACCACAGTTGTTTTCCGTGGTCTTCCGGGTCTTTTGGTGTTGCTGAGCTCACCGGTGCGTTCCTTCTTTTTAAGAATGTTCCAAACAGTTGTTTTGGCCACGCCTAATGTTTTTGCTATCTCTCTGATGGGTTTGTTTTGTTTTTTCAGCCTAATGATGGCTCACTTCACTGATAGTGACAGCTCTTTGGATCTCATCTTGAGAGTTGACAGCAACAGATTCCAAATGCAAATAGCACACTTGAAATGAACTCTGGACCTTTTATCTGCTCATTGTAATTGGGATAATGAGGGAATAACACACCTGGCCATGGAACAGCTGAGAAGACAATTGTCCCATTACTTTTGGTCCATTAACAAGTGGGAGGCACATATGCAAACTGTTGTAATTCCTACACCGTTCACCTGATTTGGATGTAAACACCCTCAAATTAAAGCTGACAGTCTGGAGTTAAAGCGCATCTTGTTTGTTTCATTTCAAATCCATTGTGGTGGTGTATAGAGCCAAAAATGTTAGAATTGTGTCCATGTCCCAATATTTATGGACCTGACTGTATGTTCCAGAACAACCCAGAAAGTTCTGGAGTGAAGGGAGGGGCAGCCTGTGAAACATAGAATAGACCTAAATAAACACGTGCTGGTATTCTGATTACAGTGAGCCAAAAACTCCATTTACTTAACCTAGCACCTATCTAGGAGCCTAACTGGTGCCAAGAGTGTCATTATCACGTACCTGGTGATGGAGGCCAATGGAGAGAGGGCTTCCCTTGCGGCTAAGTTCTGGACTCCCCTGAGAGTGGGACAGCGGGAGTCAGGCCCAAAGTTGCACAGGTCGCCTGTAGGAGTGCTGGTTGGTGGTCCACCCAGAAGCACAGCTGGTGTACGGAGATAGGTCTGCAGACAGGAGGCGCCTGTGCGTGGTATGCAAGCCCTTCCGGGATTTAGATGTTTACTGGGTAGTGGGTTTAAGCCGAGGTCAGGTACCAGGTGGGAGTCAGATGGGATAGCTGAGGTCATACACAGAGGAGCGAGAGAGAGAGTATCAGTAAGCCAGGCCGAGGTCAGATCAAAGGCAGAGTAGACAGGTCCAGGAGCAAGCCGAGTCGGTAACAGGAAATCACGGGTCACAGGAAACAGGAACAGGGCACGGGGAGCTAGAGATCATCCAGCAATTTGAGGAAGTGATGAGCCTCCTTATAAAGGCTGTCTGGCACCAGACTGAGGCTGATGTGTCCTTCTGCGGCCATGCAGAGTACTGGTAGAAATGCCAGATCTTCCAGAACCTCTGCCGTGGAGAGGACCCTGACAGTCATGAAGGTGGTTGAAATGAACTCATGTGTGAGCAGGTGATATGGGATCCCTGAGGGCACAAAATTTAGGGGCCAGCTGGTGTTCCACCAGGGACCCCCTCATGGAGGTTTGAACTTGACTGCATGCTTAGGTTCACCTGGTTTAATGTGACACTTACCCACGCTAGCAGATAGGGATGAGTACGGTTGAGTCTACAGTTCGGTGTGCATTTGAAAAAGAGGGTGGGGTCCCTTGAAACACATTATGCCTGCGCACTTCCCCATATCATTGAGGCATCCTTATAGCGTGGCTGGGGACTCCGCTAGTTCATCCACACTACTGGCTGGGTTTAGCACCCTGGGGTCCCATGTTGCTGCATGTTCGGTTGTTACCATCATACACTCTGTGCCTTCAACTGTTCCGTGTCCTGATGTCCTGTACACATAGTGTATACACAGTTTGTTGGATTGGTGAACACTGTACATGTAAGTGCTCTTAATAAAGCTGTTATTGCTTGGTACTAACCTCAGCACACTGTTTTCCAGTTTTTTGGACTGGCATTTGGATTTGAGGGCATTCAGATGAACGCCGGAACTTTCGTCCATGTGGCCCTCTGTTCAGCGGGAGTTGAGCATTATATTTAGTCAGTATTTCTGACATGCCTATAAAAATGGTTCCTAAGGAAGGCATCTGCAGCATCCCTAGCAACCGCCACTGTCACTGGCACATTGCTTACATGGCTGGGAATCCCTGGCCACAAAAGCAAAGAGTACTATGTACTGCTTACTCATTTATGTAAGGAAGGGGGGTATCTGGGGGCCCCCTTTATTTTTAAAGTGGCCCTTCAGATTCCAATAAGCCTCCCAACCACAGACACATACAACCACTGGACCAGAGCTATGGGAAAGCAACATAGGGACAAGTTGCTTAGTCAGGAAAGGGGAAGGGACCCTAGCAAGACACCATTCCATGATGAGGGCATGTGGCCTGGTATGGTTTAGGGGTGGGGGCACACCCTCATCCAGCCCCCTTTCCTGGCCAGCCAGGCAGCATACTCTGCTCTGATATATATTTTCTATGGGGACTTTACACATTTTTAGTTTTTCTTGCAAGAGGACTCAAGGATCTAGTATGAATTTTGATGGGGGGGGGGGGAATCAATGGAAATCCATTGGCTCCTGTTTCTGTCAATCACAGCCAGTGAGGAGGGAGCAGGGGGTGGGACTGAGCCCCACACTGTGTGCCAATGGATACACAGAGCAGGGCTCAGGAGCGATCATGCATGAGTGCCCCCATAGCAAGAGGAGGAGCCAGGAGCACCAGTGGGGTACCCTTGAAGTGGATGATCGAGGCTGCTCTGTGCAAAACCATTACACAGCGTAGGCAAAGGTAACAAGTTTGGTATTAAAAACAAAATCCTTTAGCATCTCTTTAACCCATTGGCGCCGGTGCCTTCTGGCCCTTTAAGGGTTTCAGAAGCCAGTGGGTGGGGCTGGGTTTAGGGTCATGTGACTGCTGTGACACGCCATCACGGTGGTCACGTGATCGGGAAAGGTCCCGTTCAAAAGAGGAAACCGGGAACTTTCCGTGAGTACTGGACATGTGTGCTGGGGGCACGCAGGGCGCACGCTCTCAGCAACATAGGTTTTTTTAATAGAACGCAAATGTGCAGCCGCTCAGCGTCTAGGCCCAGACACCAGGAGGCCGCACATTTGCGCTCGTCCAGCGTGAAGAGGTTAAAGAGGAGTTCCAACTGGGAAAAAAAAACTGTAGCTGCTGACTTTTAAAATACAGCCACTTATCTGTCCCTCGGTCCAGCGGTGTCCTCACCAAGGCTGGTGTCACCGGCTGTCTTCTCTCCCTGGCACCAGCATCTTCAGTGTGGGCACCCGGCTGTGAGAAGCGCAGCACTTTGTGAATGGCCCCGTAGTGTTCTGGGACCTGTCATGTCCCAGAAGACTACGGGGAGGGAGGGGGAACAATTTCCGCTTCTGATCGCCTAAGCAAATTCTGGTTTCTGCTCTCCCCCCGCTCCCCAAAGGTGCCAATCCTTAATGGGGAGCGGGGGGCAAGGGCTTAAAGCGGAACTTCCCCTTTTGGGTGTAGCTCCTCTTTAATTTCACTTTCCCTATTGACCAGGGGCGGACTGACAACTCATGGGGCCCCCAGGCAATAGGGGATCATGGGGCCCCTGTGTCCTTGCCCAAACTCAAAAAAGCCTCTGAAAAAGGTACCAGGGGCATCTCACGGGGCCCCCTACTGACCCCAGGCCCTCGGGAAGTGCCCGAGTTTCCAAATGGTCAGTCCACCCCTGCTATTGATTTCACCAAAATGGAAAAATTTTGCAGAAAACACATTCTATATAACTTTTGTGGAAATGAAAATTCTTCATCCCTAGTCAAGATTTGCACAGAACTTCAGCTGCCTAGAGCTGTGAATCTTTTGATGTTTGTGGTTCTCACCGACAGCGATGTCTACATCCACACTATGTATATCATACAAGGCTTGTGACAAGTTTTCTTTAATAGGAATCTGTTTTACGTTAGACATTGCCAACAGATGAATACATCTGCCGTGCTTCATCATTGCTTGCCTACAGCTCCCCGGGGGGGGGGGGGGGGGACATTGTGATTTGGACAAGACATCTTCATCCAGAAAACCTCAGATACTTTCATAACAATGTTGAGGCTTCTCATTTTGATCTTCAGAACCCTCCGTGCAATTAATATCCTGCAAACGTTCATCCTCTCCCCTTCATTCCTGCCCTTGTTTATTGTTCTGCAGAAATGTTCCTCGGCTGATGGATAAATCAGAACAATGCGTCTCGCCCCGTCATTTCTGTATCCTTGTCAGTGGCCATTCCCCGCAGACGGATCTATTATCACACCTAACAAGCTGGAGAAGGGGACAGAGATCAGAATACAAGGCTTGCCAAATTCCTCCCGCTAATGTGAGACTTCTATCAGGAAACCTTCTCTGTGTTGGTGCCAATGCTTAATCTGCAATCATTTCCTCCTGAACATGACATACCTGGGAATCAGATTGGCTGCCTGAATGTACGAGAAATCGGAAAGAGAAGCAATTCTACGTTCTCAGCCTGCAATCCCCCTACAGTGCATAGCACAGCAAAGCCTTCTTACAACTGAAGATATTCTCATGTCTCGTTCCATCACATCTCAAAAACAAGAGGAGTAGTTCTCATTTCAGGACAGTGGGTGGCGCCGTGCAAATCATTCTTTTATGCCCCATCAGCCATGTGCCTCCAAGATGTTTAATATCCGATAGAGATTTTGGGCTTCCCAGGTGGGGAGGGGTTAACGTTGGGTTGGCCGATTTCCTGGGCTTTTTCTGGGCCTGCTTTCCTCCCTGTGGTGGATATAAATTGGGGGAAGGCTTGGGACCTCGAGGTCACCACAATTCCTGTACATTCACACCCCAGATCACCCCAATTCCTGCACCATCACACTTCAGATCACCCCAATTCTAGCACCTTCATAACTCAGATCAACCCAATCTTGCACCTTCACACCTCAGATCACCCCGATTTCTTCCCCTTCACATTCCAATTCCTGCACCTTCATAAATCAGATCACTCCAATTCCTGCACCTTCTCACCTCAGCTCACCCCAATCCCTTTATCTTCATAACTCAGATCACCCCAAATCATTCCTCTTCACACCCCAGATCACCCCAATCCCTACACCTTCACACCCCGGGACAGCCACAATTCATGCACCTTCACACCCCAGATCATCCCAATTCCTGCACCTTCACACCCCAGATCAGCCACAATTCATGCACCTTCACACCGCAGATCAGCCACAATTCCTGCACCTTCACACCCCAGATCAGCCACAATTCCTGCACCTTCACACCCCCAAATCACCCCAATTCCTGCACCTTCACACCCCAGATCAGCTACAATTCCTGCACCTTCATAACTCGGATCACCCCAATTCCTGAATCTTCTCACCTCTGATCACCCCAATTCCTGTACCAGCATAACTCAGATCACCCCAATTTCTGCATCTTGACATCTCAGGTCACCCCAATTCCTGCACCTTCACACCCCAGATCAGCCACAATTCCTGCATGTTCATAACTTGGATCACCCCAACTCCTGCACAATCACACCTCAGATCAACCCAATCTTGCACCTTCACACCTCAGATCACCCCAATTCTAGCACCTTCACACCTCAGATCACCCCAATTTCTTCCCCTTCACATTCCAATTCCTGCACCTTCATAAATCAGATCACTCCAATTCTTGCACCTTCTCACCTCAGCTCACCCCAATCCCTTTATCTTCATAACTCAGATCACCCAAAATCATTCCTCTTCACACCCCAGATCATCCCAATTCCTGCACCTTCACACCCCAGATCATCCCAATTCCTGCACCTTCACACCCCAGATCAGCCACAATTCCTGCACCTTCACACCCCAGATCAGCCACAATTCCTGCACCTTCACACCCCAGATCAGCCACAATTCCTGCACTTTCATAACTTGGATCACCCCAATTCCTGAATTTTCTCACCTCTGATCACCTCAATCCCTGCATCTTCACACCCCCAAATCCCCCAATTCCTGCACCTTCACACCCCAGATCAGCTACAATTCCTGCACTTTCATAACTCGGATCACCCCAATTCCTGAATCTTCTCACCTCTGATCACCCTAATTCCTGTACCAGCATAACTCAGATCACCCCAATTCCTGCACCTTGACACCTCAGGTCACCCCAATTCCTGCACCTTCACACCCCAGATCAGCCACAATTCCTGCATGTTCATAACTTGGATCACCCCAGCTCCTGCACCATGATAGAGCTCCGATCACCCCAATCTTGCACCTTCACACCTCACATCACCCCAATCCCTGCATCTTCACACCTCAGATCACCCCAATTCCCACACCTTCACACCCCAGATCAGCCCAATTCCTGAACCATTTTCCCTTCACACCCCAATTCCTGAACCTTTATAACTCAGATCACCCCAATTCCTGCACCTTCTCACCTCAGATCACCCCAATCCCTGCATCTTCACAACCCAGGTCACCCCAATTCCTGTACCTTCACACCCCAGATCAGCCACAATTCCTGCGCCTCCATAACTTAGATCACCCCAATTCCTGAATCTTCTCACCTGTGATCACCCCAATTCCTGAATCTTCTTACCTGTGATCACCCCAATGTGTTGCACCTTTGCACTTCAGTTCACCCCAATTCCTGCACTTTCACACCTCAGATCACCCCAATTCCTGCACCATCAGACTATCAACATTGACAGCCTCCAGCTCCCCTACCCCCAAGCTAAAATCACCAACAGCACAAGTTCCCCCTCACATTATAAAACTCACTCCCCAGACCTCATATGCAGCAGTGTCCAGCAGAGAGGGAAGTCCTTCTAGGTCTCCCTTTGGTTGTACCATATGACAAGTTAGAACCAAGGAGGAGCCTAGGACTTCTCTCGGCTCTGCATTCACATTGACACTGTGATTGGATGTCTGAAAGGCAAGGTAGGCCACGATCCACTCCTCACCATCAATGAGTAGATTGCGATCAATTGGTTGCAGACCCCACTCTGATCCTTACAATGGGGCGCTCCAATTGGTGGCATTGTTTACAATTCAAAAGTGAAATCTACAAACATACACATGCGTATACCAATTAATCAATAAATAAAAGAAAAGTGAGCGCTCTATAGCTAGCAGCTGTAGCACTGGAAAGGTAACCAATATAAAAACCTCAAAAACAATAAAAAAAAATAAGTGCAGCGCTAAATGAATAAATAATTAGAATGATAAAAAGTCCACATAAAACAGCATAAGTTGAAATCCAGCTGAAAAACTGTAACAATCCACAAGTGACAATCTGTGCAGATATCAGTGCAATAGCAGCAGAAATACTTCAGTGATGGTGTTCCAGATCAGTGGGGTAAGAATACGCACTCACCAGATGCGTAATGTATATACGTATTGAATCAGACAGCAGAGGTCCCCGGAATCGGATATAGCGCTCCCTCTGGAAAATGGTGGTGCCTCAGGAGCTCTCAGGTAGTAAAGGATCCAATCAGCCAGAGCTCCCCTTTAGGGATGGGTGGGTGTAGAAGCCTATCAGACAGGGACTCCCTCCTCTGCATACTGCGGTGGATCAGGTGGGCTCTAAAAATTAATCGTTCCTTATGGGGAGACATAAGAAGTGCCCATAGTGTAGTATGTGGTAAATTCAAAATGTATTATATAGTGGAATTTGCAAATTCATAAAATGACAATGAAGGGTAAAAACACAGGTAAAATGGACTAACCGTCCATAAGTAAGATGGCCGCCGGGCCTTCACGTGGCTCCGGCGGCGTGACGTCACGGCGTACTGGCTCCTCTTTACGCGTTTCGTGCGCACGCATGTCTTCAGAGGGGGGGGCCAGACAGGGCTTATGAGGACTTTTTATCATTCTAATTATTTATTCATTTAGCGCTGCACTTATTTATCTAATTGTATACTAATTAATACCTTCATGCTAAATCTAGGGTAAGTATCTGAATTTGCCTTTATGTACGCTTCCAGTATTCCCTTGGATGGGAGAGGGTCAGCACCAGAAGGAGCCAATGTGCATACGCTGAGCAATCTGACAAGAGCAGGAAACTGTGTGATCAGAGAGATAACCTCATCAGTTTTCTGCTCAGCCTTCCCCAATCAGCAGGCTGGAGGTGTGCTCTTGACTACTCAATGGAGGTCAAACAATCCTGCTGCGCTCTGGAGGGAAGAATGTAGCAACCGAATGCATGTACTCCTGAGCTGGACTGTGGACTCCCCGCTATTGGTATCCCCACATAGATTAGAGAAATGCAGGCCTTGCTGCCCTCAATGGACCAGGGAAATCCAAAAGAAACTGTGTGTAGAAGACAAAAAGAGGACGCACAGGCCTAGTGCATTACCTTAAAATTAGGATTTATTGATAAAAAGTAAAATACAAGATAAAATGATGTTGTCAGGAATGGACTCGCCAATGGTGGTGGGACTCACCTGCCTTGTGGGCTGCAGTACCAGGGCTAGCCAGCGGGTGCTCTCAGCAACCAGAAGCTCACTCCTGCAATCAGCCATCACCTGAGGCTGATTGCAGGAGGTGTATTTAAGGAATGGCCAGACCTGCAGTCAGTGCCTTGTTGTACTGTTTCGCTTGGCCCCGGTATCCTGATCCTGCTTGCTTCTACCCTGATTCTGCACAAACTCTGCCTGTACTGACCTCGGCTAGTCCTGACCTCTCTCCCGCCTGCTCCTGGTACCTTGTTTGCCCGTTTGCTACCGACCCGGCCTGCCCGACTACGTTTAGTGTTGTATGTATGGTTGTTTGTTGGAGGTTTGGTTTGTTGTGTCATGCTTTGCACTGCGTTTATGTATTGTTAGGCCTAATAAATTGTATTGTTACACAGGGTGCAGCGACATAACTCCCTTTTTTCAAAATGCAATAAAACCCATTTTATGAATCAGAATTGTTTTTATTGTCTTTAATAATGTAGGTACATATCTAAAGTTCTGTTTTACACAGTGTTGAAAATCATATCAGGTAGGTGACGCCCCCCATTGTCCATACACTGAATAAGCCGATTTCTGGCGTTTTTCATGACCCTTACCAGCATAGCAGCGGGTATGTTGGCAATTTCTGCGCGGATGTTGGCCTTCAGGTCTTGTAGGGTCCTTGGACGGTTTACATAAACGCGGGATTTCAAAAAACCCCACAAAAAAAAGTCGCAAGGGGCCAAATCGGCGGAGCGGGCTGGCCACTCCAAATCGCCCCTTATTGAGATGAGGCGGTCCGGGAAGTGTTCCCTTAAAACAGCCATTGATGCTCTTGAAGTGTGAGCCGCTGGTCCGTCCTGTTGGAACCAAATGTCCCCTAAGTCCAATTCATCAAGTCGTGGAAAAACAAATTCCTCCAACATGTTTGCATACCGGTCTGAATTCACTTATTCAGTGTATGGACAATGGGGGGCGTCACCTACCTGATATGAGTTTCAAAACTGTGTAAAACAGAACTTTAGATATGTACCTACATTATTAACCATTTGCTGCCCGGCCAATGGCCGTTTGGCGGCGACAAAAGTGCTTCTGCATGCCGGTTGCACGCCATTTGGCGTGCTCCCGCACATGCTCAGTTCGCGCAACTGCAGAGCGGCGCAGCAGCGCGATCTGTCACCGGCCGTGTACTTCGGACACGGCCGATGACAGATCCGAGTACCAGCTCCCATTGCTGGTACCATGTGACCTGCTGTGACCAATCACAGCAGGTCACATGACAGTTGTATACAATGGATGGCTTCATTCATGCCATCCATTTTATACTAGTGCCTAGCTGTGAATGGTCACAGCGATCACATGCACATGTCATGTGATTAGCTGTGACCAAATCACAGCTAAGCACAAAAAAAAAAAAAAAAAAGCTGAATGAATCGATTTCATTCTGGTAAATGCTTGCTATAAGCAAATTGTGTAAAAAAAAAAAATACTGATCACTTCCCCAAAGTAGTACAATGTTACTGTGGTAACATTGTACTACTTTGGTCATAGTAAAATATGAAAAAAAAATCTTAAAAAAATAAAAAAATGTAATAAAAAAGTAAAAATAATAATAATAAAAAATATATATATATATATATATATTTTTTTATACTGTCACCAGTCAGTGTCCCTGATCACCGCCATGCCAGTTATATGATGACGCTGTACTGCACTGGTGACAGTATGTAAAAAAAAAAATAGTGAAAATAATTTTTTTAATTTTTTTAATTTTCCAAAAAATTATGACAAAAAAAATACAACTTCAAAAAACTCGCCATTCCTCTTATGAAGTACGTCGGACTGTCTACTCTGCAAAAAGGGGTCATTTGGGGGATATCTGTACTGTTCTGACATTTGGGGGATATCTGTACTGTCCTGACATTTGGGGGATATCTGTACTGTCCTGACATTTGGGGGATATCTGTACTGTCCTGACATTTGGGGGATATCTGTACTGTTCTGACATTCTTGGACCTCAAGAAATTAGATTGGCTGTCAGTACTTCAGGATTGATCAATATTCAGATCTATACCATAGTTTTTGAACTCTATAACTTTTCTACAAACTAAATAATACATCCTAATTTGGGTTATTTTCACCAAAGACATGTAGCAGAATACATCTCGGCCTAAATTTATGAAGAACAATTATTTATTTGTAAACTTTTATAACAGAAACAAAGAAAAACGCTTTTTTTTTTTTCAAAATTTTTGGTCTTTTTTTGTTAATTTAGCAAAAAATAAAAACCCCAACGGTGATTAAATACCACCAAAAGAAAGCTCTAGTTGTGTGAAGAAAATGATAAAATTTTAGTTTGGGTACAATGTTGTATGACCGCGCAATTGTCATTCAAAGTGTGAGAGCGCTGAAACGTGAAAACTGGCCTGGGCAGGAAGGTGTAAAATTGCCCGGTATTGAAGGGGTTAAAGACAATAAAAACAATTCTGATTCATAAAATGGGTTTTATTGCGTTTTGAAAAAAGGAAGTTATGTTGCTGCACCCTGTACTATACCTGAAGCCTGCGTTTCCCTGTGTCAGTCCACACACTTCTTGTCATACCCAGATTCCTGACAGATATAAAATCAGATATACATGGGAAGCATGTCACAAGGGATGCAGAGTGGTACAGGAACCCCTGTGGGTGGTCTGGTGGGGGACTGGGAGCCTCTGGATAGCTGGTGGCTGACACGTTTCGAGGAAGAACCTCTTCTTCAGAGCCAGTGTGTCTGGCAGGGGTATCTGGATCACATGACAGGATTGCAAGACTTGCTGAATGGAATACAAATCCTTGGGCAGGCAGAACTGTTATCTTGTATATTTTTTAAATTTGTATTTATCGGCTTGCCTGGAGTTTTAATATTAGTCGTCATGTGTATAGCCCGTGGTGGGCATCGTATTGCTGACCTAATATCCAAGTACCACCCAGCACGCACACTCCGCTGCTCACAAGACTTGTGCAGACTCCACCTCCTCAACATCGCCAAAATCCGCACGTTCCTAACCCCAGAAACCACTAAACAGCTCATCCACTCCCTCATCATATCACGACTCGACTACTGCAACTCCCTCCTCACTGGCCTGCCTCACCGCTGGCTATCCCCGCTTCAGTCCATCCTGAATACGGCTGCCAGACTCATTCACCTTTCCAACCGCTCCATCTCCGCCACCCCCCTCTGCCAATCCCTCCATTCAGTGTCCTCCACCCCCCTCTGCCAATCCCTCCACTGGCCTCCACTCAGTGTCCTCCTCCCCCCTCTGCCAATCCCTCCACTGGCCTCCACTCAGTGTCCTCCACCCCCCTCTGCCAATCCCTCCACTGGCCTCCACTCAGTGTCCGCCACCCCCCTCTGCCAATCCCTCCACTGGCTTCCGATTGCCCAATGGATCAAATTCAAAATCCTAACACTGACATACAAAGCTGTCCACCATACTGCCCCGAACTACATCACTGACCTAATATCCAAGTACCACCCAACACGCACACTCCGCTCCTCACAAGACCTCCTTCTCTCTAGTTCCCTGGTCTCCTCCTCCCATGCCCGCCTCCAGGACTTCTCCAGGGTGTCACCCATCCTCTGGAACTCCCTGCCCCAACCCATCAGATTATCACCTACTCTGCTCTCCTTTAGGTGCACCCTGAAAACCCATCTCTTCAGGGAAGCCTACCCCACCCCCTGCTAACCTGCCGACCTCCTCCACTCTTCCCACCACTCCATCCCCCACAGCTATCTCCTCCTGTGCCACCATCCCCTCCCTCCTAGATTGTAAGCTCCAAGGAGCAGGGCCCTCAATCCCCTCGTGTTTTGCATTGTATTGGTATTGTTCTGTCACATGTTCTGTCCCCCTTTGTAATGTACAGCGCTGAGCGAACTATTGACGCTTTATAAATACTGTATATTAATAATAATAATATTTCCATGTTTGTCGTATCATTTCTCGCAGCTTCCAATCTACCGGAATTATCGTCAGCCTGACATCCACCAAACGATCGTTGGCTCGTCTAATTACCATATCACTCCATCAGGTAATTGGCTTACAGTTGCATTATTTATATATAACAATACATGGATCTTAACATTTGTGGAATTTGCTGCTTGGTGAGCCGATTCATGTGAAATGCAGGAGCTAATTTGACGAGTTTGATTGACGTTTCTCGGGCAGTAATTGCTTTTGGAGGATTGCCTAATCTGCTGACGGCATTTTTTATGTCTCTCGCATAGACTAGTTTTTATTTCTAACGAGAGACGGCAAGAAAAGACCAGCTGGAACGTACATATTTCTACAAGTTACGTTGACTGAACTGGAGTCATTAAACATTGACAGCATGTAAATGCCAGGAAGGAACCCGATGAAACCGAGACATACTGTGTTACATTTCAGAAATGAAACATTGAAACAACGTCGTAATAGAAGGTTACTTCTACTGAGACTTTACAGAAGCGGTTGGCGTTATGGCGCTGCGTTGCTTTAACCGACAATTGCGCGGTCGTGCAAAGCTGCACCAAAATGAAATTTACGTCCTTTTTTGCCCATGAGCTGGGCTTTCTTTCAGTGGAATTTGATTGCCTGTGCGTTTTTTATTTTTTGCGCTATAAAAAAAAAAGGCCGACACTTTTGAGAAAAACAATATTTTGGACTTTTTGCTATAAAACATGTCCAGTAAAAAAATTTAAAAGTCTAATTTTGTCATAAATTTAGGCCAAAATGTATTCTGCTCCGTGTCTTTGCTAGAAAAAAATCCCAATACGTGTAAATTAATTGGTTTACGTGAAAGTTATAGCGTCTACAAATGGCGGGAAAGATACTGGATTTTTTTTTTGTTTATACTAATAATAGTGGTGATCAGCGACTTATGGCGGCAATCAGCGACTTATGGTGGTGATCAGGGGCGGACTGACAACTCATGGGGCCCCCCGGGGCAATAGGGGATCATGGGGCCCCTGTGTCCTTGCCCAAACTCAAAAAAGCCTATGAAAAAGGTACCAGGGGCATCTCATGGGGCCCCCTACTGACCCCGGGCCCTCGGGCAGTGCCCAAGTTTCCAAATGGTCAGTCCGCACCTGGCGGTGATCAGCGACTTATGGCAGGACTGCGACAGACATTGACACTGGGGGGAACTGACTTGGGGTCACTGACATCCGCAGTGACACCAATACAGTGATCAGTGCAAAAAAAAAGCACTGACACTGTACTAATGGCACTGGGGAGGAAGGGGTTAACATTGGGAGGCAATTAAAGGGTTAACTGTGTGAGGGGAGTGTTTTACTAGGGGGCGGGGGTGTTCTTCACTGTTGCGCACTGTTCAGGAAGGCTGTGATCAGCGATCGATCCGGAACAGTGTGCTGAAAACTGACAGGGAGGAGAGCTGCATTGAAAACAATGCAGCCTTCCTCCCCGTCAGTGTTTGCCGGCAATCGTTGGGCTCCGGCGGGTAATCACTGGCCGGGACCCAGTGATTGACACCTGCGGCTGCGATCGGTGCCGCAGGTAGGGCGGTCGCGCGCCTCACACCCCCTACTCCGAAATGCAGGATCACGTTTATCTACGTGATCCTGCGCACAGGGGCTGCCTTGAAGCAGTATATGTACGGCGGGCGATCACCTAGTGGTTATATAATCTCTTTTCTGTTTATTAACTAGCATGTCAGTACTGCATCATCAGTGCTTCCTCATCAATGCAGCCTATCAGTGCCCATCAGTGTCGCCTATCAGTGAAGGAGAAAAATTACCTGTTTGCTAAATTTTATAATAGAAACAAAGAAAAAAATTTTTTTTTTTTCAAAATGTCTTTTTTCATTTATAGCGTAAAAAAAAAAAAAAAAAAAACCCCAGTGGTGATTAATTACCACCAAAAGAAACACTGATTTGAGTGAAAAAAAAAAATGGCTACAATGTTGCATGACATCATCTTTCATATTTTATCCCAAAAAATTAGGGTATATATTATGCTTTTTTTTAAAGTGTATTTTTTCTTTAAAAAATTGCGGTGTTCAAAGCATATATGTGAAGTATCGCTGTGAATGTTAGAGCGAGGTGAAGAGGTGAAGAGAGACTCTCTGGTCTCTCATTGCCTTGATGGCCTTGGAGGACCAAAGTGACGTCATGACGTCACGTCTGGGGCGGATGGTAACTTTTTTTTTTTTTTTTTTTTTTAAAGCAAAAGAGCAAAATTGTTTTTCAATCTTTTGCTTTTGAAAGGTAAAGGAGAGATTTGAGGTCTTTT
>NW_028317975.1:6272500-6275000 GCF_062004578.1 Staurois parvus
CAGAAGAGTTGAAGCTGTTATAGGTGCAAAGGGCGGGGTCAACTCAATATTGAACCCTACGGACTAAGACTGGGGGGCCATTAAAGGTCATGTGCATGGAAAGGGCGGGGCCAACTCAATATTGAACCCTACGGACCAAGACTGGGGGGCCATTAAAGGTCATGTGCGTGGAAAGGCAGGCGGCCCAATACTTTTGTCAATATAGTGTGTATATATATATATATATATATATATATATACACATGACATTTGAGGAGGAACCGATATTTGGATTAGGGAATATTTTACTTGTCAACCGTCATTTGTTATATATTATCATATGTCCTTGTGGTTTACGCTATGTGGGGGAGACTACCCAGAAGGTCATATTGCCCGATATAAATATTCCATCAGAGATAAAATGCTACAGTTACCTTTAGGCATTTTGTAGAGAAGGGACACATGGAATCACAGTTTAAATTGATGGTTATAGATGGTAAAAAAAAGAACAAATGAGGGGAAACCGTGAGTTGCTGCTAAAACGATTGGAAGTACAAAGGATACATCGACTGGATACTTTATTCCGGGGGGATTGAATTCTGATTTTGATTTGCATTTATTTTTATAACCGTATGTGTCTGTGTTTGCTTTGATGTTTTTGGGGTATATGACAAAGAATATGAAGGGGTCAACTATTACTATGCTAATTCCATGGTTTCCAGCTGCATTTTTATATATATATATATAATGGAATGGGTTACAAGACCATCAGCAAGAAGCTTGGTGAGAAGGAGACAACCATTGGAGCGATCATTCGCAAAGAAATACAAAATAACCATCAATTGCCCTCGGTCAGGAGCTCCGTGCAAGATTTCACCTCATGGGGTAAGGATGATCATGAGAAAAGTGAGGGATCAGCCCAGAACTTCACGGGAGGAGCTTGTGAATGGTCTCCAGGCAGTTGGGACCACAGTCACCAAACAAACCATTGGTAACACAATGCACCACCATGGATTTAAATCCTGCAGTGCCCGCAAGGTCCCCCTACTCAAGAAGACACGTACAGTCCCATCTGAAGTTTGTCAATGAACATCTAAATGATTCAGAGAAGAATTGGGAGAAAGGGCTGTGGTCAGATGAGACCAAAATTGAGCTCTTGACTATGACCCTAAGGACACCATCCCGACAGTCAAGCACGGAGGTGGAAACATTATGCTTTGGGGCTGTTTCTCTACTTAATAAACTTAATAAACTACACTCCCTCGGCATCAGAGACTCCGCTCTCTCCTGGCTCTCCTCCTATCTATCCCAAAGCTCCTTCAGCGTTACCTATAACACCACCACCTCCCCCTCTCTCCCCCTCTCTCCATCACTACTAGCCGCCAACCCTCTATTGTTGGAGTCCCCCAAGGCTCTGTCCTCGGACCCCTTCTCTTCTCCATCTACACCTCCTCCCTCGGCAAACTGATATACTCCCACGGCTTCAACTATCACCTCTACGCCGATGACACACAAATTTACCTCTCCACCCCCCACCTCACCCCTTCAGTCTCCGCCCGTATCACCCACCTACTGAACGACATATCAGACTGGATGTTGCTCCATTTCCTCAAACTGAATCTCTCCAAAACCGAGCTCCTAATCTTCCCCCCAGCCCGCGCCCCTCCCCACCCTCTCCATCATGACCAACAATGCCACCATCAGCCCCGCCCCGCAAGCCAAAGTCCTAGGTGTCACTCTAGACTCCAACCTGTCCCTCCAACCCCATGTCCAATCGTTGGCAAACTCATGCAGGCTCCACCTCCGCAACGTCTCCAAAATACGTTCGTTCCTAACTCCAGATACTACTAAACTACTCGTTCACTCCCTCATCATCTCACGCCTGGACTACTGCAACTCCTATCACCGGCCTCCCTCATCACAGGCTATCCCCGCTTCAGTCTATCCTGAACTCAGCAGCCAAAAGAAACGTTGTACCCAAGGGTGGACTGACAACTCATGGGGCCCCCGGGCAATAGGGCATCATGGGGCCCCTGTTTCCTTCCCCACACTAACAAAAAGCCTATAAAAGGTACCAGGGGCATTTCATGCGGCCCCTACTGACCCCGGGCCCTCGGGCAGTGCCCGAGTGCTCGAATGGTCAGTCCGCCCCTGGTTGTACTACATGTTCTTGATGTGAAATAATTGATTCATGGGCTTTGTGATTATATATAAACATGTATTGTGAAATGTTATTCCAGCTATGTTCCAGCCGTTAAGCACTTTGCCTGAAACTGTTGCATTTTTTTGGGAACATAATATGCAGTTTTTGCAATGTTTGGAACTTTTTTGATTTTCAATAAATTTCAAGTACAGCAATCCCTGTTTGTATATATATATATATATATATATATATATAGTGACAGTGTGGCGATCTATCACCCAGGATTCTCAACGAGGCAGGTTGAGGGGCTCCAGGGTAAAGGTTTGATACGGAGGAAAGTGGCTTTTCACTTTCCCCCTTTGTTTTTAAGGTCCATTT